>NW_024883937.1:0-34722 GCF_019059575.1 Amphibalanus amphitrite
CCCATGGTGCCGCCGCCGATGACCGCGATCTGGTTCAGGGGCGGGGTTCGGCGCGTGAGGCCGGGCACTTTGGTGCAGGTGCGTTCCGCAAAGAATGCGTGATCAGGCCCTGACGTTGTGGGGTTTCATGCATTTCAGGAACTGTTTCGCGTTCAAACGCCAGACCTTCGGTGATGGGCAGTGTCAACGCGGCTTCGACACATTCCACAATGCGGACGGTGCAACTGGCCACGGGCGCGTTTGGCCAGCGTGGCTTTGTATCCTCAATCGCTGCCAGATTGGCCGCTTGATCCGCCAGTCCTTCGCGGCGCTCACCAGAGGGCGCGGAGCTGCGCCAGCGGCAATCAGCCCGAAGGTATAAGTCAGTGCAGCCTCTTTCAGGTCGCCTTCTGCAATCCGGTCAATGATCCCCAGCGCATGGGCTTTATCTGCGCCAATTGGTTTGCCGCCGGTCGCCAGATCCAATGTGGCTTTTGCACCGGCAATGCGGGTTGTGCGCTGCGTGCCGCCTGCACCTGGCAGAATGCCAAGGTTTACCTCGGGCAGGCCAATCCGGGCGGCTTTATCGGCAATGCGGTAATGCGCGCCAAGCGCAACCTCAAGCCCGCCGCCAAGGGCCGTGCCGTGAAGGGCCGCGACAACGGGTTTGTTGCAGGCTTCGATCCGCAACACGACTTCGGGCAGGTAAGGATCAACAGGCGGTTTGCCAAATTCGCGGATATCGGCACCGGCCGGGAAAGTGCGGCCTTCACCGATGATCAGAACCGCTTTGACATCCGCATCTGCTTCGGCCTTTTCAATACCGGCAACCAGACCCTGGCGCACCGCAAGCCCCAGTGCATTCACCGGAGGATTACTGATAGTCAGAACCGCAATGGCTCCGTTAAGGTCGTAGCTGACAGCCTGGCTCACGGTGTTTACTCCGGCAATAAGTGTTACGGTTTTCTGTTGGGTACGAAAATTTTGTTACGTTCGCAATGAATTTCCCGACCGTGCGGTAGGTTTTGAAAAACATTGACAGGCGTGAGAATATAAATATCGTTAGTGTGCAAACATAATGGACCCCTCATGCGCTATGTGACCGCAACGACTGAACAAGAGGCTTTGACTGTCCTGAAGGGCGGGGATGTCCGTGTGGTTGCCGGTGGCACAGATCTTTTCCCGGCACTGAACGATCAGGCTGTGCTTCCGCCTGCCCTGGATATTTCGGCGCTTGCAGCATTCAATGGAATCACCCGGACAGCGTCTGGCTGGCGTATTGGGGCGGCGACACCCTGGCGCGATATCATACGCGCGGATCTGCCCGCAATGTTTCATGGCTTGCAGGCAGCGGCCCGCGAAGTTGGTTCTGTGCAAATTCAGGCCCGTGGGACGATTGGTGGCAATATATGTAATGCGTCACCGGCTGCGGATGGTGTCCCGCCACTTCTGACATTGGACGCGGGAGTGGACCTTATTTCAGAGAACGGCTGTCGCCAGGTGCCACTAAGTGAATTCCTTCTTGGTGTGCGCCAAACAGATTTGCGTCCGGGTGAGCTGCTGCGATCCATAGTGATTCCAGACCTGCCGGACGACTGTTTGTCCGGTTTTGAAAAACTGGGCGCGCGGCGCTATCTGGTGATTTCAATCGCAATGGTTTCTGCTCTGGTTGTGCCGGATGGCAGTGGGGGATTTTCTGATGCCAGGATCGCTGTAGGGGCATGTTCTGCTGTGGCAAGACGTCTCACCCGTCTCGAGGAACTGGTTGTATCTGCGCAACGTGCTGAATTTTTAGAGGAAATTTACTCTGGTCATTTCACCGCACTCTCGCCTATAGGGGATGTGCGCGCATCTGGTGCTTATCGGATGCGTGTATCAGAAACCTTGGTCCGTCGCATGTTGACCGGGTTTTTGAAGGAGGGTGCCTGTGGATGACCTGGCAGAAGTCCCGGTGCTCTCCTTCTCTCTGAACGGACAGCATGTCACTGGCAAGGTGCCGCAATCGGGCCGCTTGTCAGATATGTTGCGGGAAGAATTTTCGCAAAAAGACGTAAAGACCGGCTGCAATGCCGGCGATTGTGGGGCCTGCACGGTTCTGTTGGATGGCGTGCCGGTTTGCGCCTGTGTCACGCCGGTATTTCAGGCTGAAGGACGTGGAGTGGAAACACAGGCGGGCCTTTTTGCTGATGATGCCCTTGCGGCACAGCTGGCGGATAGCTTTCTTGCCCATGGCGCGGCCCAATGCGGAATCTGCACGCCGGGCATGATGGTTGCGGCCGTTGCTCTGCTGCGCGAAACCCCACACCCTTCAGAACGTGAAACCCGGGATGCACTGGGCGGCGTCTTATGCCGTTGCACGGGGTATCGCAAAATTATTGATGCGGTGATGCAGGTGCATGACCTTCCTGAGACGTCAGGCACCGGGGCCGTGGGCAAAGCCCGCTGCGGCTGGATGGAACGCCAAAAGTTGACGGTTCTGAGATCTTCGGAGATGACGGCGCGCCGCAAGATGCACTGACATTGCGAGTGGTGCGCAGCCCATACGCAAGGGCCGGCTTCGAAATCGGGGACATTGCAAAATTTGTCAGGGATCATCCGGGCGTGCATTTCGTACAGACCGTGGCGGATGTTCCGGGGGAAAAGCTTTTTGGTGTGATCCCGGGGTTTATAGATCAGCCGGTGTTTGCCGCTGACGAAACGCGCTTCCGTGGGGAGGCTATCGCCGCAATTGTCGGTGAAAAAGATACCATAAACGCCCTGAACCTGCCGGATGATTTCCCGGTCACCTGGTGTGAATGCCCGGCGGTAATGACATCGGATCAGGGGACTGCAACAGATGCGCCGCAACTGCATGACAACCGGCCTGGAAATATCATGTGCGAAGGTCGGGTACGTCATGGCGATGCAGACGGTGCATTGCAGCGGGCGGATGTTGTTGCAGAAGGCCAGTTCCGCACGGGCTTTGTTGAACATGCCTATATAGAACCAGAGGCTGGATTTGCCCGCCGTGTCGGGGATCGGGTGGAAATTCACGCCTGCACCCAGGCCCCTGTGATGGATCAGGAAGGCGTGGCCTCAGTCCTTGGACTGCCTCTGGATCATGTGCGTATTGTGCCAACCGCGGCGGGTGGGGGGTTTGGGGCCAAGCTAGATATGTCCGTGCAGCCTTATCTTGCGCTGGCCGCGATGCAGACAGATCGTCCCGTACGCATGGCCTATAGCCGACGGGAATCCATGCAAAGCACCACCAAGCGGCATCCTTCTGATATCAAAGTGAAAATTGGCGCCACAAAGGATGGGTTTCTCAGTGGAATGACATTTGACGGCACGTTTAACACCGGGGCCTATGCATCCTGGGGCCCGACCGTGGCCAACCGTGTGCCAATCCACGCCTCTGGCCCTTACCGCGTCCCGGATTTCCTGGCCGAAACCCGCGCGGTTAATACGCATACCATGCCAGCAGGGGCGTTCCGGGGCTTTGGCGTGCCGCAATCTGCCATTGCACAAGAAGTGCTTTTTGATGATCTCGCGCTTCAGCTGGATATAGATCCGCTGGAATTCCGCCTGAAGAATGCTTTGCGCAATGGGGATCGGACCACCTGCAATCAGCTTCTGGAAAGCGGTGTGGGCATTGCCGCCTGTTTTGAGGCACTGAAACCCCATTGGGACAAAGCCCGATCCGACACCGCAGAGTTCAACAAAACCGCCACCACCACCCAACGCGGTGTCGGGATTGCGGCGGGCTGGTATGGCTGTGGGAACACATCCCTGCCAAATCCATCTACCATCCGTTCCGGGTTGCGTGCGGATGGGCAGATTGTCCTGCATCAGGGGGCGGCCGACATCGGGCAGGGGGCCAATACGGTGATTGCCCAGATCTTTGCTGAGGCGCTGGGCGTACCCCTGGCAGCTCTGCACCTGGTCGGCGGGGATACTGATATCACACCGGATGCGGGCAAAACCTCTGCTTCGCGCCAGACGGTGGTGTCCGGAAATGCAGCACGGCTTTCGGGCCTTGCGCTGCGGGCAGCGATCCTGAAGCTCTGTAATGCCGGCGACAAGGCCTCAATTCACCCGGTGCCAGGCGGGCTTGAGGTGCATGAGGGCGGACAGGTGCATGCCCTGCCTCTGGGATCGTTGCCTTTGAGCGCGGATGGCTATGTGCTGGAAGCGGTCGAAACCTGGGATCCGCCCACTGCACCGCTGGATGAAAATGGCCAGGGCGTACCCTATGCCGTTTACGGTTATGCCGCCCATATTGCCGAAGTTGAGGTCGACACAGAACTTGGCACCACCCGCGTCATCCGCTTCATTGCGGCCCATGATGTTGGGCGCGTGATCAATCCTCTGCTGGCAGAAGGGCAGATTGAAGGCGGGATTGCCCAGGGCCTGGGACTTGCCCTGATGGAAGAATATATCCCCCATGTTACTGAAAACCTGCATGATTACCTGATCCCGACGGTTGGGGACATACCGCCTGTCACATCCCTTCTGATCGAAGAACCCGACCCGCATGGGCCTTATGGTGCGAAAGGGCTGGGCGAACACGTGCTGATCCCCACAGCGCCCGCGATCCTGAATGCGATCCGCCACGCCACAGGGGCGCGGATCACCCTGGTGCCTGCCACACCGGACCGTGTTCTCACCGCTTTGGGGAAATTGTCATGAGTGAAACACCCGTAAAACCTCGCCGCGAAGCGCCCGCAAAAATACGCTGCGATGCCTGTCCCGTGCTTTGTTTTATCGCCGAAGGTCGTTCCGGCGCCTGTGATCGCTACGCCAATCACGACGGCGAACTGGTGCGTCTTGATCCCCTGGTGATCGTGGAACGCAATCAAAGCCACAGCGGCAGGCTTGTGCCCTTTCTTGAAGGCGAAGCGGATTGGGACGGCGCCCTTCTGCAAAACACCCGCCAGTTTGTCACGGCCGTCGGTGCGGGCACGACCTATCCCGATTACAAACCTGCCCCATTCATCGTCAGCCAACCGCTGGAAGATGCGGACATGGTGACGGTTGTGACCGAAGGGATTTATTCCTATTGCGGTGTGAAGGTGAAAATCGACACAGATCGTCATATCGGGGACGAAGCCGCGACAGTACGGGTGGATGGCGAAGCGATTGGTCATGTGATGACCGGTGAATATGGGTCGCGCATGTTGTCGCTTGGCGGTGTGGATCACCTGACCGGCGGCAGCAAGAAAGAAGGCCGTGTCACCTGCGCCGCCCTGCTGGCGCTTTGCAACCGCGAAGCCGTGACTATGACGATTGATAGCGGTGCGGAATTAACCCTTCAGGCCGGCCATGCACCCATTATTAACGGTCATCAGGAAAAACTGATGCGGGTTGGTTGTGGTTCCGCCGCTATTGGCATGTTCGCCCGGCAATGGGCCCCGATTGTTGATGAAGTCGTGGTCGTGGACGATCATATCACCGGGGTTCTGTCGGAACATCAGGCCGGTAAAATGCTGGATGTGAAACCAACGGGGATTAAGATCAAAGGTCGCCGTTCGACCCCGGGCCGTTACTTCCAGGTGGCTGAACCCGGCACGGGTTGGGGCGGCACAGATATCGAAGATCCGCTGACCATTCTGGATGCGTTCAAGCCGGATCAGGCCTGGAAAGGACTGCGCCTTCTGATGGTCTCCACCACCGGTGAACAATGGGGTTATTTTGAACTTGATGCTGATCTGGTGCCGCAACCGGCGGAGGCATCAGACGCCCTGCGCGCCGCGGTCGAACGGGTCGCTGAAAACTGCGAACCTGCGATGACTTCGGTTCTGTTTATGGGCGGTGCGGGCGGTTCCCTGCGGGCCGGTGTCACAGAGAACCCCGTGCGCCTGACCCGTTCTGTCAAAGACGCGCTGACCTATGTGTCCTGCGGCGGTGCGCCCGCCTATATCTGGCCGGGCGGGGGGATCACTGTTATGGTAGATGTCTTGAATATGCCAGAAAATTCATTTGGTTATGTGCCAACGCCTGCGCTGGTCGCCCCGATTGAATTCACCATGCGCCTGACTGATTATGAAATGCTTGGCGGCCACATGGATGAGGTGCAACAGCTTCAGGATGTGGTTGGAGCGGCAGCAGGTCAAAACCGACAAGGGCAACATGAAAGTTATCCCTGGCCCATGGATGAACGGCATTTCTCCTGGGAAAAAGGCCCCGGGGCGGTCTGTGCCAGAGGATAAAAAATGACAGGCCCTCAGATCACATATCTGCCCGATGGCCGCCTGCATCTGAACCATGGTCCGATTGATCTTGTGATCATGGCCGAAGGGCCTGGTGCGCAGATGGCGTTTGATCTTGCCACGCGCCGTTTTCAGACCGTGCTTGAGGAACTGGTGGCAGAACTTCCGGCGTTGCGTCAGGCAACAGGAACAGCCCGGCTTGCAGGTCAGATTGCGCGTAGAATGCAGGCCGCAACGCAACCGCATTTGCCACAATTTATCACACCAATGGCTGCTGTGGCGGGTTCTGTGGCGGATGAGGTTCTGGAAGCGATGAAACAGGCGCCAGGGCTGACCCGCGCAGCGGTGAACAACGGCGGGGATATCGCGCTTTATCTCACCGACACAGAACAGATGAACATCGCCATCTCATCTGACACGGGTGACATCTGGGGCAAAATTAACCTTTCAGGCCGGGACCCGATCAAAGGGATCGCGACTTCTGGGCGAAGTGGACGCAGCCTGTCTATGGGAATTGCGGACAGTGTTACGGCGTTGGCAGACACCGCCGCCAATGCTGATGCAGCAGCGACACTGATTGCGAACAGCTGTGATCTTCCCGGCCACCCGGCGATCACCCGCGAACCCGCACAAAATCTGCAACCCGACAGCGATCTTGGCACTCGTCTGGTTGTCACAGGGTGCCAGACATTGACCGCAGTTGACAAAAACCGTGCGCTGGACCGGGCGCAGACTGTGGCACAAACTATGGTGAATACAAAGCTGATCGCCGGGGCCTGCATTTTCCTTCAGGGGGGCGCCCGGGTCTGTGGCACCGCAGATATGAAACCAACACAGGACAAAGGATATCTCTATGCCTGACGTCATCATTCGCAAGCAAAGCATTGTGGTTGAAGAAATCTTTCACGAAGGCGGCCCCGCACGTGCGGAACCACTGAAACGCGCAGCCGCGCTGGCGGTGATCAAAAACCCCTACGCCGAGCGCTATGAAGACGATATTGCCGGGTTTATGGAAGATCTGAAACCGTTGGGGCTGTTGATGGCGCAACGTCTGATCAATGCGCTGGGGGGTGATGCCAAAGCCATTGAGGGTTACGGCAAGGGTGCAATCGCGGGGGCAGCTGGGGAGGTTGAACATGCCGCGCTTTGGCATGTGCCTGGTGGATATGCGATGCGCGAAGCCTTGGGGGATGCGCTGGCGATTGTGCCCTCAACCAAGAAAGTCGGCGGCACCGGGGCGCGGCTTGATGTGCCAATCACCCATGTGGATGCCTCTTACGTGCGCAGCCATTTTGACGCGATGGAAGTCGGGATGAACGACAGTCCGCGCGCCGATGAATTGCTGCTGGTATTGGTCATGACGACAGGGGCACGGGTGCATGCCCGTGTGGGTGGTCTGGCGCAGGAAGATATTTCAAAAAAGGATGGTCTGCGATGAAATCTGAGATCCGTAAAATAGCTGTGTCCGTTGAAGAAACCCATCAGGAGGCGGGGCGGGATATTTCACCTGCAACACGCAAGGCCGTCGCGGTTGCGGTGATCCGAAATCCTTTCGCCGGTGGATACACTGAAGATCTGAATCCCCTGATGGAGATCGGCGCAGAGCTTGGCGGTCTGCTTGGTGACAAATGTGTGCAGGCCCTGGGCATCACCCCGGATCAGGCCGAAAGCTATGGCAAGGCCGCGATGGTCGGGGAAGGGGGCGAGCTGGAACATGCCGCCGCAATCCTGCATCCACAACTGGGCGCACCTTTGCGCAAAGCCGTGGAAAAGGGCGCGGCCCTTGTGCCAAGTTCCAAGAAAATGGGTGGACCTGGCCAGGCGCTGGATGTGCCTTTGGGCCATAAGGATGCCGCATATGTGCGCAGCCATTTTGACGGGATTGAAGCGCGCCTCAATGACTCACCGCGTGCTGGGGAAATCATGGTCGCCGTGGCTGTAACAGACAGCGGACGGCCCTTGCCGCGTGTGGGCGGGCTGTCGCATGACGATGCGGAAGGCAAAGACGGATTGCGCTAATCCGCGCTTATGCGTCGTTTGGCAGGGTTTTCCGCCGGGAATTGTTGGTGTAGTAACATCAAATCAATTCCCGGAGCAGTCATGAGACAGCCAGAAAGCAATACCGAAGCCTATGATCTTGATGAACAGATCGGCTATATTCTGCGTCTTGTGACACAGCGCCATACGGCTATTTTTCAGGAACATGCACAAAAACTGCTGCCCGGTGGTCTGACCCCAACGCAGTTTTCAGCCCTTTTGCGGATCCATTCCGTTGGCACCTGTTCCCAGAATCGCCTGGGCCGGATGGCAGCGATGGATGTGGCGACCATTAAGGGCGTGGTTGACCGGCTGAAGCGCAAAGACCTTGTGGAACTTGCGCCGGACCCGGACGACCGCCGCCGCACAAAAATCACCCTTTCTGAAAGTGGCGAGGCATTGATCCCCAAGCTGAAAGACGCTGGCGCAGTGATTACGGGGGATACGGTGAAAGAGCTAAGCCGCGAAGAAATCGTACAGCTAAAAACCCTGTTGAAGAAGCTGCTGTAAGCAGAAAATTTCTTCGAAAGAAATTTACCCGGCGTTTTTGAAAAACGCCGTCACCCGCTGACAACTTCGGGTAAACGTCCGGCAGGCGGTGTGTTGCGCGAGCGTCCCGACGTGACCCGCCCATCAATAATCGTCATGCCAACACCCGGCAGATTGCCCAGTTGCACGGATTCAAGGACGTTCTTTCCGGGGGCATGTTGGGCCTGATCCATCAGGACAAAATCGGCGCATTTTCCGACCTCCAGAATACCGGTGTCCAATTCCCGCTGCCGCGATGTATTCCCATTGGCAAAACAAAAAGCGATCTCGGCGGGCACATTCCCAAGGGCAGACAGCATCGCCACCATTCGCATGATCCCAAGCGGTTGCACGCCGGATCCCGCAGGCCCGTCGGTGCCCAGAATGATCCGATCCATCTGTTTCAGCTCACGCGCGGTGTTCAGGGTCAGAAGGGCTGCGCGTTCATTGCCGTTGTGCACAATTTCAAGCCCAGCCGTGCAGCTTTCGCAAAGACACATGATCTGATCATCGGGCAGGGCGGAATGGCCGCCGTTGATATGGCCGATCACATCGGTGCCGGTTTCAAGAACCATATCTGCATCAATCAGACCCGATCCGGGGATCGAAGGCCCGCCCGTGTGGATCGTGGACTGAATGCCGTATTTGCGCGCCCAATCCACCATTTGTTTCGCGGTTTTTCCGTCCTTCACCGTGCCAAGCCCGACCTCGCCCAAAAGCTTCACCCCGGCATCTGCCATCTCTTTGAAGTCTTCCTCAACCATCCCATGTTCGATCACCGGCGCACCCGCGTGGACTTTCATGCCGGAGGGGCGGAAATTTTCGTACCAGCGCTGGGCGGCAATCGCCATGGCCTTCAGGCCGACAATGTCTTTGGGCCGGCCTGGCATATGGACTTCACCAGCGGAAATCAGAGTGGTCACACCACCATGCAGCGTCGAATCAATCCAGTGCATTTGTTGCTGACGCGGGGTGTAATCACCGACAACCGGATGGATGTGACTGTCGATCAGGCCAGGGGCCAATGTCACCCCATGGGCATCGATCACCGTATCGGCCCCCTCGCAATCAAGGTCTTTGGCGTACCCCCATTCGGCAATTTTTCCGTCCACTGCGATCAGGCAATCCGCTTCATAAATCGGGGCTTCCATCTTGCCGGACAGCATCAGGCCGATGTTTTTAATGACAAGTTTCCCCTGTGAGCCCTCGGGCGTGGTCGGTGCAGCCATGATCGTTCTCCCTGATTTTCATTTGTAGGCTAACATATATTTTGAGGTCGCGCAAGAATGACCTTCTGCTTGTCAGGCAGGGATCTGTGCGGGCAGAATAGGGCGGGGAGAGAAAATTCATGCGCCAATTCAAATTTCCGGCCCTCGCGGGGCTGCTGGCTTTGTGCCCGACAGTGGCGCTGGCACATGTGTCAGAAGGCGCGCTGGTTTTACTGTTGCCAACCGGGTTTTACACAGCGGCCGGGATTGGCGCGGTGATTGTATCCGTGGTGATTGCGGCGCTGATGACGCAACGCGGGGCGGGGATGTTGTTTGCCTCTGCCGATATGGGCGGACGATCTTTTCCGAGGTTGCATATGTTTGCCTCTTTTCTTGGGTTTTCTTTGTTTATCAGTGTGCTGCTGGCCGGTGTCCTTGGTGAACAACACCCGCTGAAGAACTTCATGCCGCTTTATGTCTGGACGCTGCTCTGGCTGATCTTGCCTGCGGTGCAAGTGTTGATCGGGAATATCTGGTCCTGGCTGAACCCCTGGGCTTTTGCTGGATTGTTTCTCAGCAAAAACGGTCTGGGCGCACATAAGCCCTGTTGGCCCGCGCTGATCTGCTTTCTTGCAATTTATTTGTTTGCCATGGTGGATATCGCACCCGACGCGCCGGCCCGGCTGGCGATGATTGCGGCGGGATATTGGCTGTTTCATATGGCGATGATCTTCTGGAAGGGCACTGGTTGGCTGGAGCGGGGCGAAGGTTTCACAGTGTTGTTTTCCCTTCTTGCCCGACTTTCAGCGTTCTCGAACAGACATCTGGGACTGCCCGGACACGGGTTGTACAGCGCCTCTGCACCCACTCTTTCCCTCGCCATTTTTGCCATCGCGATGCTGGCGGCGGGCAGCTATGACGGGATCAACGAAACCTTCTGGTGGCTGGCGCGGATCGGCGTGAACCCCCTGGCTTTTCCGGGGCGATCACAGGTGATCACACCGATGGTCCTGGGGTTCATAGCGGCACAATTCGCGCTTCTGCTTAGTTTTTCAGCCACCTGTTATCTGGGCTGGCGGTTGGCCGGATCCGCCGGTTCATTCCGTGGTTTTTTCAAACTCATGTCACTTGCGCTTCTGCCGATTGCCGCGGGCTATCACATCGCGCATTACCTGACGGCGTTCATGGTCAACGGGCAATATTTGAAAATCGCGCTGCTTGATTTGATCCGTGAGACAGACAGCAGTCTGCAGTTTCGCCCCTTTATTACAACGGGTTTCTTTAACCGTCCCGCCTCTGTGCAGGTGATCTATACGGTTCAGGCCAGTGCCATTGTCATCGGGCATATTCTGGCGATTTTACTGTCACATAGCTTTGCCTTGCGCCTGTCAGGCACCCGACGTCAGGCCCTGATCAGTCAACTTCCCCTGATCGTTTTTATGATCGCTTACACCTTCCTGGGGCTCTGGCTGTTGGCCAGTCCGCGTGGGGTGTGATGGTGTTTTTTGAACAAAACCCTAGACAGATCGTTTGCATACATACAAACTGAGCGGCAACAAAAGGACGCAGAAGCCAGAGATCTAATCCAGCTTATGGGGGAATTACACGATGACTTCCACAAAGAAAACAGCGATTTCGCGTCGCAGTACATTGGGCCTGCTTGGGGGGGCTGCGCTTGCGCCTGCTGTATTGCCCGGCCTGTCCGGTTTCGCCCAGGCGCAGAGTTCCGCGCCGATTAAGATTGGCTTCCAGCTGCATCGCACCGGCATCGGGGCTGCTTATGGGCGCTGGTATGAACGCACATCAAACGCTGCCGTCGCCCGCATCAATGACATGGGGGGCATCAATGGCCGCCCGGTTGAACTGGTGATTGAAGACGACGGCACCGATCCGAAACGTGGTGCCGAGGTGGTTGAGAAATTCGCAACCCAGCACGAATGTGACATCGGGTTTGGCACGTTGTTTTCCCATGTGGTTTACGGATCTGCCCCACGCGCGGGCGAACTGAAACTGCCGTATTTCGTGTGTTCCGAAGGCCATCACGTGGCCTCTGGCGCGCTGAACCGCTATGTGCTGCAGCCCGGCATTACGGATGTGAAAAGCCAGGTCCAGGCCATGGCGCCCTTTGTGGCGGATAACCTGGGTAAGAAGGTCACCATGATCTTCCCGGATTTCGCCTTTGGTCATGATCACCGTGATTTCTTCTCTGAGGCGATCGAAGCCCAGGGCGGTGAAGTCGTCGCCAAAATCGCGATCCCGCCGACAGAGACCAGCTTTACCAAATATTTCCCCCAGATCCCCCGCGAAACCGAGGTGATCTATCACGTGATGGTCGGCCCTGCAGTTCTGACGTTTGTGAAGGAAATGGGCGAATTCTTTGGCCCGTCGCGCCCGGAAATCTTCGGCTTTATCGACTCGCTCGAGGCGGTTGATCTGTCCTCCCCGGGTCTTGAATTCCTGGAAGGCACTTATTTCTGGGAAGGCAATCCGCGTTACGCCCAGGCCGATCAGTCGGACCATGATAAAGCCTACCGCGCCGCCATTGGCATTGATGACAACGGTGCCAGCCTTGCTGACAGCGCCGATGTTTCGACCTATGCGCATATGTTCTCTTGCTGGGAAACGCTGAATGTCATCAAACGCGGTATGGAAACCGCCGGATATCAGGGGCCTGCAGATCGCGTGAAGCTGATTGAGGCGATTGAGGACATGACAGACATGGCCCATTCCGATGATCACCCGCAGGGGGCAAAGCTGTTCAACGGCAAAACCCACCAGGTCTTTGGCCATCAGTATATTTCACAGGTCGAAGAAGGCCGCCTGAACGTGAAGCACACCACCGCGATTGAAGACGGCTTCTATGAGGATGAAGTCGACTATACCGCACAAAGCTTCTGATCTATGGCTGACCTGACAGTTCTGTGCATTCCGGGCCCATGGGAGACCCGGGATGCATTTATGGAAGCGCTTATCCGGAGCAGCGACGGGGGCTGTATTGCCGCAGGTTCTGTTGTGATGGCGATGGATAAAGCAGCCAGTTGTGAATGGATGTGGCAGTCGCAGGATCCGGCGATGACAGACGCATTCAGAAGCGCAGCTCATAGTGATCCGGGCCTTCCCGGGTTGCTTGATGAAATCGCTGATCACCAATCTGTTGTTTATCTGATCAAGAACGAACCCGGCGCCTCTGCAGTGGAAGAAATTGTGAAAATCGCGGATTTTTGCCTTGATGCAGGTGGCTTTGGGGTGAAGTCGGAATCCGCCGGACTGGGCCACTCTCCTGAGAGATGGAAGGCACCGCTGCGCGCTCTCGGAAACATTCAGCTACATGATTTGTTGGTATTTCCACTGATTCAAAGTGATCAGGGGTATTACTCCTGCGGTATGAACCAATTCGGCAAACGAGATACCATCATCTGCACAGATAGCCCGGAGGAAGCATCTGAGATCATCAGGATGTTTGAACTGTATCAATTGCTTGAGGAACCGGAGATGAAGAATGGGCAGATTTTCGCAGCAGAGGCCGGAGGCGTTCCCTGGCTTATGAGCGAAACGATTCATCCCTATGCCGATGACCCTCATATTGATTTCAGTTTCGGAGCATGGAAGTTGACGCGGGTTGATGAAGGGATGGGGAAAGTCTGAATGGAATTTGGTCCTCATCTGATGCTGGCCGCGCTGGAAGGTGCGATTACGGCGGCGATCCTGGCACTCACGGCTGTTGGTCTGTCCCTGACCTTTGGGGTCATGCGCGTGGTCAATGTGGCCCATGGCGAATTCTTCATGCTGGGCGCGGTTGCCGCCTGGTTTATCTCAACCGCCATTGGTGGCCATCCGGCACTGGGGTTCATCGCTGCTGCCATACTGGCCCCGCTGATCATCGGGGTTCTGGCGGCCAGTGCGGATTGGTTGGTTCTCAAACGTCTGGATTATGACCCGGAACGTACAATCGTCGCCACCATCGGTCTGCTTTACATCATCCAACAAGGCGCGCTCATCGGTTTCGGCCCCAATGCCCAGCCGGTAGAGCCCCCCTTCAGTCACCGCATCGCTTTGCCCTGGTTTGAATGGACAGAGGCCGGGTTTGAAATGTATTACCCCTGGGGCCTGTCGACCAATTCCTACAAGCTGTTCATCATCTTCGCCGCTGCCATGTTGTTGCTGGGCCTCTGGCTGATCATGACGCGCACCAAAGTCGGCCTTGTGATGCGTGCCACCCAGCAAGATCGCGACATGGCCACAGCCTTTGGCATCCCGGTGGAACGCATCTATGCGCTGACATTTGGATTGGGCGCAGCCCTTGCCGCCCTGGGTGCGGTGCTGATCGTGCCCGTACAACAGGCCTATTACCTGATGGGACATGATCCGCTGCTGCTGTCTTTCATTGTCGTGATCATTGGCGGGCTTGGCAGCCTGCGTGGCACGATTGTCGCCGCCCTTCTGATCGGGATGAGCGACGGGATTATCTCTGTCTTCTTCTCGCCGACTCTGGCTAAAATCATCGCGACCCTGCTGGTTGCCATGGTGCTGGTCTTCCGCCCGCAGGGGCTGTTTGGAAAAGGGGTGCACTGATGTCTGACATTTCCCGCATCCACCTTTTGCACGCGGCCATGGTGGTCGCGCTTGTGATCTGTTGGTTCGTGCTGCCCGTCTATCACGCGGGCAATTTGGCGCGGATCATGGTCTTTGCGATCTATGCCATGGGATATAACCTGCTGTTTGGCTACACCGGGCTTTTGTCCCTTGGGCACGCGCTGTTCTTTGGCGCGGGCATGTATGGGCTTGGCCTGGCAATGCATCTTGGCGGGTTTTCCGCAGGGCCGGGTATTCTGGCGGGTCTGATTACAGCCCTGGTTGTCTCTGGCGTGGTCGGCTTTCTTGCCCTGCGTACAAGTGGTGTCGCCTTTATGATCGTCACCCTGATGTTTGCCCAGGCGGGCTATCTGACGGTGCTGCTGTTCGGCACCTATACGCGGGGGGATGAAGGTTTCGTCCTGCCCCAGGCGACACGCGCCCTGATGGGGATCGACCTGTCAGATGCGCAGAACCGGTATTTCGCCGCCCTTATCTTGTTCGCCATTGTGCTGTTCTTCATCGGTTGGCTGGTGCGCACGCCATTCGGGCGCTGCCTTGTGGCGATCCGCGAGAATGAGGAACGGGCCCGCATGCTGGGCTATGACATCACCCGACACAAGCTGATCGCAGTGATCCTGTCGGGCACAATCTCGGGCCTGTCCGGTGCTGCTTATTGCCTGCTGTTTGGTTCTGCCCAGGCTGCATTTGCTGCCGTGCCTTATTCCATCTTCCCGCTGCTTTACGTGCTGCTGGGCGGCATGGGCACAACGATCGGCCCCTTCGTCGGCACCCTGTTCATGTTCTATCTGATCGACTGGTCCGGCGGAAACATGATGGTCGCGGGCGTGGTTCTGGTTGCCCTGGCCCTGTTCGCCCCCACGGGCATTCTGGGCGAAATCCGCCGGAGGTTCATCCCATGGCTGCCGTGAACATTCTTGAAACCAAAGGCCTGACCAAAACCTACGGCGGGCTGGATGCGAATTATAACGTCGATTTCACCCTGAAGCGCGGTGAAATCCATGCGCTGATCGGGCCGAACGGGGCGGGGAAATCCACCTTTGTTGGCATGATTTCTGGTCGCATCCCGGCGACGCGCGGCAAGGTCTGGTTTGACGGCGCCGATGTCACCCGTCTTCCGGCCCATAAACGCATCAGCCTTGGCATCGCCTATACTTTCCAGATCACATCGGTCTTTGGCAAGCTGCCCGTGCGTGAAAACGTAGCCCTTGCGGTGCGCCGTATCCTTGGCCGTGACCGTCAGGCGGTGCGTGCAAAAGTTGATGGTGTACTGGAACGTGTCGGCCTGACGGAACAGGCGGATCAGTTGGCAGGCGATCTGTCCTATGGTCACCAGCGCGTACTTGAAATCGCTATGGGGCTTGCGCAGAACCCCGAACTTTTCATCCTCGATGAACCGACACAAGGCCTGGCCCTGCCAGAGGTCGAAGCCTTTATGCAGCTGGTCAAAGACCTGCGCGGCGAAACCACCATTCTGCTGATTGAACACAATATGAATGTGGTGATGGAGGTCTCTGACAGCCTGACGGTTCTGAACAACGGCGAAGTTCTGGCCCGCGGCACGCCGGGTGAAATCCGCGCGAATGCCGATGTTCAGGCCGCATATCTGGGGGGCGCGTGATGTTGGAAATCGACGCTGTTTCAGCACATTACGGCAAGGTGCAGGTGCTGTATGACCTGTCTCTGACGGCGCAGGCGGGTGAAATCACCTGTATCCTGGGACGCAATGGTGCGGGCAAGACTACATTGATGCGCGCGATCATGGGGATTGTGCCCGCGACGGGCGGTGATATTTCCCTGAATGGTGAAAACGTCAGTGAAAAGCCCCCACATGATACACCGCGACAGGGCATTGCGCTGGTGCCACAGGGGCGGCGCTTGTTCCCGGAGCTGTCGGTTTCTGAAAACATCGAAGTCGGCCTGATGGCCCGTAACTTCAAAGGCAGCAAACGCCGTGAAATGCGTGAAAAAGTGCTGGAGCTTTTTCCCCGCCTGCGCGAACGTCTGAAACAACAGGCAGGCACTTTGTCCGGCGGCGAACAGCAGATGCTTGCCACCGCCCGGGCGCTGGCGATTGATCCGCAGGTTTTGCTGCTGGATGAACCGGGCGAGGGCTTGCAGCCTTCTGTCGTCGCACAAATTCAGGAGGTCATCGTGAATATGCGCGATCAAGGCCTTGCTGTGGTCCTGGTGGAACAGCGTGTGGATGCGATCCTGACACTGGCAGACAAAGCCGTGTTTGTCGAAAACGGCCGCAATCTGGAAACCCTGAGCCGTGCTGATTTACAGGCGGACCCCGAAGTTATCAGGCGTAATCTTGGTGTATGATCAGCACTCCCGGTGCAGACTGCCATCGGCGCGAGCAAACTCCATCCCAACATAGCCAGGCGCATCCGCATCAGGCATCTGAACCCCAGGTGCATTCAGAAGATGCTGAAATTCCAGCACCGTATAAGGCCGCTGCCAAAGCCATTCGCGGTTCGCCACCGCATTCACGTCTGGATCAGGCTGAACCTCATCCGTGCAGGCGAGAAAATAGAGATCAAACCCAATGTCCGTCAGCGCCTGGCGCGACAGGTATTTCATCCCAAGCGCCTGGTAATGGGCAAGCTCTGTATCAATATCTGTCGTGCGCAGGGTGATCAGACCGATCTTTGCAGCACCGCCCAGTGGCAGGTCTGGATTGCCCTGTTTCCGCGGTTGCGTGTTTTCAAACTGATGCTGGATGAGTTCAATCACATGTCCTTCCGGATCGCGCAGGTGGCTCATCCTCGCGATATCGCGGAACTGGTGCGGATCACTGACCTCAGCATTATGTTGCCGCAACCAGGCCACGGCCAGATTTAGATCGGGCAAGGTGATGGCAATCTTCCAGTAACGATCGGTTGGCCCGGGCTGATAGGCTGATGTCTGGGCGCACGATTGAAAGCAAAGCTCCGCCCCGGCATCGCCAAAGCCAAGGCCGGAATGCATAGGTTGCATGCCCAAGATGTCGCGATAAAACGCTGAAAGTGTTTCCGGAGCGTTAACATTGAGCGTGAGGGTGGAGAGTTTTTTCAGCATGTCAGGTGTTTATTGCGTAATTTCTGTTGAACTCTAAGGCATATGAGCGATTTTTCACCGGAAAACCGGAAAACCGGAAAACCGGAAAACCGGAAAACCGGAAAACCGGAAAACCGGAAAACCGGAAAACCGGAAAACCGGAAAACCGGAAAACCGGAAAACCGGAAAACCGGAAAACCGGTTCTGTCAGCCCGACCGACCGGAATTACTGCCTTCGCCTTTGAACACCTCTTCCGGATAAACCACTTTGCTCAGATAAAGACCCTGCGGTGGGGCAACCGGGCCGCAAGCCTGGCGATCCGCCGCATCAAGGACTTCCTTAAAATCCTCAGGTGTCCAGCTACCGCCGCCTACACGTTCCAGCGTGCCGACGATCGACCGGATCTGATTGTGCAGAAAGCTGCGCGCGCGGAAGTGAAACTGAATTTCGCGGCCTTCAAGCGTTTCATGCACTTCAACCCGGGCTTCATCAATCGTCTTTACGGGTGATGCCGCCTGGCACATGGTAGACCGGAATGTCGTGAAATCATGCAGCCCGATCAGATGGTTGGCCGCGTCCTGCATCGCTTCCACATCCAGCGTATAAGGCACACGCCAGACCTGCCCCTTATGAAACGTCGCAGGCGCGCGGCGGTTCAGGATGCGATAGATATACTGGCGCTCAACTGCGGAAAAACGCGCACTGAAATCATCATCCACCCGGGCCACATCGACAATCGAAACAGGATCGGGTTTCAGGTGGAAATTCAGGGCTTCGCACAGGCGGAAAGGCTGCCAGGGCTTCTGTAATTCACAATGGGCCACCTGCGCCAGGGCGTGCACGCCGGTATCTGTGCGCCCGGCTGTCACAATCGAGGGGAGATTTTTCTCAAGTTTCCCCAGAGCCTCTTCAATCGCCTGCTGCACAGAGGGCTGATCCGCCTGTCTCTGCCAGCCTTTAAAGGGCTTTCCGTCATATTCGATTTTCAATGCATATTTCGCCATGCCCCCGGATAGCGCAGGATTTCGGACCTTGCAATCCGCAGTATAGGGACGGGCGCTTTGCAATGCCTGCGGTCTGCGCCTATCTTCAGATCAACAGGCAGGAGCAGAATTTGGTACTGACGACGATTACCGAGGGCATCACCCGTGAAATTGAACGCACCGGCGACCGTGTAAACAGCATGTTCGAACCGGTTCTGCGCCTGGGTGTGACCGGCCTGTCGCGCGCCGGGAAAACCGTGTTTATCACTTCACTTGTGGCCAATCTTCTGGATCGTGGCCGGATGAACCAGCTGACGGCGGCGTCCGGTGGGCGTATTCTGGCCGCCTGGCTGCAGCCGCACCCCGATGACACAGTGCCACGTTTTGATTACGAGGCGCGTCTTGCCGCCCTGACCGGCGTAAATCCGCACTGGCCGGAAGGCACGGCTTCGGTGTCTAAACTGCGGCTTTCCTTCCGCATTCAGCCGGGCGGGATCCTTGGCAGCCTGTCCGGTCCCCGTACCCTGCATCTTGATATTATGGATTACCCCGGTGAATGGCTGACTGATCTGACGCTGCTGGAACAAAGCTATTCTGAATGGTCAGAACAGACGCTGTCCGCCATGAAGACCCGCGGGCAGGGGGCAGATTTTCTGACGCGGGCGGATGCTCTGGCCGGGGCGGAACAATTTGAGGAATCGCAGGCCAAAGAACTGGCTACGCTTTATACGGACCACCTGCAGGACGCCCGCGAGGCGGGCTATTCCCTTTGCACGCCTGGTCGGTTTCTGATGCCGGGTGATCTTGCTGGTGCGCCTGCGCTGTCCTTTGCGCCGCTGCCTGTGCCAGGTGGTAATCGCCCCGCCCGCCGCAGCCTCTGGCGTGAGATGGAACGCCGCTTTGAGGCTTACAAAAACCAAATCGCAAAAACCATTTTTCCAGACCCATTTTTCCGGCGTCGATCGTCAGGTGGTGCTGGTCGATGCTTTGGGCGCTATTCATCGTGGCCCGGCTGCCGTGGATGATATGCGCGAAGCCATGGCGGGCATTCTTAAGGCCTTTAAACCCGGCGGGAACGGGCTTTTGTCCTGGCTCTGGCGTTCTAAAAGGGTTGAGAAAATCCTTTTTGCGGCCACCCGTGCGGATCTTTTGCACCATTCCCAGCACCCACGTCTGACAGCGATCATGGAAGCGCTGGTGCGGGATGCGAAAGATCGCGCTGATTTCGCGGGGGCACAGACAGAGGCCCTGTCGATTGCGGCCCTGCGTACAACGGTTGAAGAAACCCACCGGCAGAACGGTGATGAACTGGATTGCGTCCGGGGGCTGCGTGCGCCGGGGCAGGAGGCCTTGTTTTATGCCGGCGATTTGCCTGCGGATCCAAATATCCTGCTTTCAGAATCCCGCGACCAGAAACGCCGCTGGCTGGCCCATGAATTTGACGCGATGGAATTTCTGCCCGCCCCGGATGCGTTGCGCCCCGGTTCCGGCCCACCGCATATTCGTCTGGATAAAGCAGCGCAGTTTCTGATCGGGGATCGCCTGTGACGGGTTTCACGATTGAACCGGCCCGCCCACTAGACGCCGCTTCCTGCGCGACAATTCTGATGGGCTGGGTGCAGGAAAATGCCTGGATGCCGAAGCTCTGGACATTGCCGCAGACCGAAGCCTTTCTGGCCGGTCTGATCACACGGGGCAGTGTGACGGCTTTGCGTGATGCAGCGGGGCAGATTGCGGGTTTCCTTGATTTGCATGATGGCTGGATCAACTGCCTGTACCTGGCACCACAGGCGCGCGGGCAAGGTCAGGGAAAGACGCTGATCGCCCACGCCGCGCGTCTGCATCCAACGGGTCTGCATCTCTGGTGTTTCGCGGAAAATCAGGCGGCCGTGCGTTTCTATACCCATGCGGGATTTCGCGAGGTTGCCCGCACAGGGGGCGACAATGACGAGGGCCTGCCGGATATTCAGTTTTACCGGCCCGGAAGGGAAGAGATATGAGCGAGACAGAGACACCCCATCGCGG
The DNA here is from genome assembly GCF_019059575.1 of Amphibalanus amphitrite. Lineage (NCBI taxonomy): Eukaryota > Metazoa > Arthropoda > Thecostraca > Balanomorpha > Balanidae > Amphibalanus > Amphibalanus amphitrite. The sequence goes on from NW_024883937.1 coordinate 20,585, forward strand.
CCCGATCCGTCTGGATCTTGAGGCATCGGAACGGCTGACCCCATCCGACGCCCCGCCAGTGCCAGAGGTTTTCGGGAATGACCGTCCGGCTGCCGCAATGACCCATGTGGTGGCCCTGGGGGCGCGGCGCATGTCGTTCCTCGGGCGGGCCTTCTGGTGGCTGCTGACTGCGCTGATCTCGCTGGCGCTTGGCCTTTGGGGCTGGGATATCGTGATGGGGCTGATTGCGCGCAATACGTTGCTTAGTCAGGTGGTTCTGGGCCTTTCTGCTTTGCTGGTTCTGGTTGCACTGCTGATTGCGCTGCGAGAGGTCACAGGTTTCCTGCGGCTGAAGCGTCTGGACCGTATTCATGAAGAAGCAGGACAGGTTCTGGCCGCCGGGGATCTGACAGGGGCGCGACACCTGACCGGGCGCCTGACGCGCCTGTATCAGCAGCGTGATGAGCTGACCTGGGCTTTGCAGAATTTTGCCGAAAAACAGGGCGATACCCATGATGCAGATGCCCATCTGGCCCTGGCCGAAGCTGAAATCCTGACACCCATCGATGAGGCCGCAACACGTGAGGTCGAAGCCGCTGCCCGCCAGGTTGCCACGGTTACCGCCCTTCTGCCGCTGGCTTTTGCCGACGTGCTGACGGCGCTCGTGGCCAATCTGCGCATGATCCGCCGGATTGCGGAACTATACGGCGGGCGCACGGGCAGTCTGGGGAACTGGCGGCTGATGCGTTCTGTCCTGACACATCTGGCGGCCACAGGTGCCGTTGCGGTGGGCGATGATCTGATTGGTTCGGTCGCGGGGGGATCGGTTCTGTCTAAGTTTTCCCGTCGCTTTGGTGAAGGCGTGGTGAATGGTGCGCTGACAGCCCGCGTCGGCATTGCCGCGATGGAGGTCTGCCGCCCGCTGCCGTTCACAGCCCGGAAACCACCGCGCGTAACCGCGGTTCTCAGCAATGCGCTGGCAGGGTTGTTCGGCCGAAATGGCAATCAGAAAGACAGCTGAGGCGGTGCGCCTTCTGGCGCGCGGTCTTCGGCCATACGAATGCGGAAGCCACGGGCAATCCGATGCGCCATCGCGCCCCAGGCGGCGGCGGTTTCCGGTTGCAGCTCTGACGTCAGAACCTCTTCAAACAACTCCAGCCACAGGGGGAAATGTTCGTCCAGGATCTGCGGCGTATCCAGATGCACCTGCATCGGATTGCCGGAATAGCTTTGTTCCCGCAAAAGTGCGTTGCGCCAGAAGCCCCCGATCTTGTCTTCATGCACGGCCCATTCGCCTTTGTCCGTGCCAATAATCCCGTTGAACACCGGACCAAGCACAGGGTGCACACGAATACGGGCGTAGAATTTAACCATTACGCGATCGATTTCCTCAGCCGTAATGGGAAAACGCCGGACGGGATAGGACATGGGGGGCTCCTGCAGGTTTTCTGGCGAAACTATCAGGAAACAAATTGCTGTCATTAGGGTGACTTGCCGCAGGTCTGTATCTTTGATTTAATTGTTTCATGGCCAGGAAGAAATACAGTTTTGCATATATTCGGGAATTGGCCTGCCATTGCGATGACTATTATTCTGAGAGAATTGTTTCCGGTGACCCTGTTGAGGGGGTGCCCGATGACTATTCCTGCCATGATCGCAGCCATTACGTGAAAATTATGGTGCATTACCTGGTGACTGAGAATGACCAGCTGTCTCGCGAGATGGCGCGCGGTGTCCTGGCGGAGCTGGGTGATGCGGACGTTCCGGAGGTGCAACAGCAGGTGATGCAGATGCTGGATGCGACGGGAATGGGGCTTTTATGCGAGAAAGAGCATTTTGAAGCAGATCTACAGGCGCTGCGTGATGCTCTGATCGCGTTCTCCGGGGAGGGACATAGCGGTTCCGTCCCGGAATGAACCGAAGCAGTCGGTTCTAGGGGGACAGGATGAACGCTGCAACTGCCGGAAGAAGATCCGGATGCAGGGACAGGGACGGATCGCGGTAGGTGGCGAAAGGGCGATCGGGGATTTGCGCTTTCAGAATATGGGTGCCGCCAGACATAGTTATGCGTCTGGCCTGGGGGAACGCGTCGGCCAGCAGATCGGCATCCCGCATTGTCACCTGAATATCCGCGTCCCCCTGAAGGATCAGCGCGGGGCCGTGCCAGTCACGGGCAACGTCTGCAGGATCAAAGGAAAACAGATTGTGCAGATAGGGGTGCAGGGCAGGACGAAAGAGCGCCTGAAGCGTGACCGGCAGGCCTGATGTATCTGGTGTAGAACCCGTTTCCAGCGCCGCAATGACAGGGCGCACATCGTCAATCCAGGCATCGCTGTCCGGCGCTTTTCTCAGCTGTTCCAGCATCAGGGGGCCGAGGGGACGGCCCGGAGTTGCCATCAGGATCAGGCCGCAAAGGTTTTCCGGCGGAGTTTGTGCGGCCACAAGGGCCACCAGCCCGCCTTCCGAGTGGCCCGCAATCCAGATGCAATCCAGATCCTGTGCCATGAAGTTAACCCAGTCGCGTGCGTCCTGGGCGTAGGCTTCAATTGTCACGTCATTTGCATCGTCAATGGCGTTTGCACTGCCAGACATACCGCGCTTATCGATGCGCAGACTGGCAATACCCGTTGCTGCAAGCCCCTCAGCCAGCAATCGGTACATGTTTGTTTCTGTGCCTGTCTGCGGCAGGTTGCCATCACGGTTCACCGGGCCGGAACCGGGGATGATCAGCACACCTCTGGAGGTGGCACCCTGAAGCAGGTATTCGCCTTCCAGAGGGCCCTGTGGTCCGGGAATTTGTACGGGTTCTGCGCACAGAGGCGCAGTACAGAATGCAGCGAACAGACAGAATAGAAAAACACGCATAGCAGGATGCTACAGCTATCGTGTCGAAATGGAAGCCGGCAATAAATTTCTTTCAAAGAAATTTACCCGGAGTTTTTGCAAAACTCCGGTGGCGCGTCAAAAATACCGATACTCCTGCTGGACGCCCGTGGTGCACAGGCCTATAAGGCCCTTATGCGACATATGATGGCGATTATTATTCGAATTATATGCCCGGCGCTCCACTGACACGAGCCGCCGGGACAAGGCGTATGCAACGCGCGCGCCGCCCTCATATCTTCCCTGGAATTCCCCGATAAGGACCACAGAACATGTGCGCCGATACGCCTGAACAAACCGTCGAATATAAAGACACCCTGAACCTGCCCAAAACCGATTTCCCCATGCGCGCAGGCCTGCCCAAGCGCGAGCCAAACTGGCTGGATCGCTGGAGCAAACTCGGGGTGTATGACCGCCTGCGTGAAAAGGGCGAAGGACGTGAACCTTTCATCCTGCACGATGGTCCCCCCTATGCGAACGGCCATCTGCACATCGGTCACGCGCTGAACAAAACCATCAAAGACATGGTCGTGCGGTCCCATCAGATGATGGGCCATGATGCGCGTTATGTGCCGGGCTGGGATTGTCACGGTCTGCCGATTGAATGGAAAATCGAAGAGCAATACCGCAAAAAAGGCAAAAACAAAGACGAGGTCAATATCGTTGATTTTCGTCAGGAATGCCGCAAGTTCGCGGAAGGCTGGATCGACATCCAGCGCGACGAATTCAAACGTCTGGGCATCACAGGCAACTGGGCGGATCCTTACATCACCATGGATTACCATGCTGAGGCTGTGATCGCCGACGAATTCATGAAGTTCCTGATGAACGGCACGCTGTATCAGGGTTCCAAACCTGTGATGTGGTCCCCGGTTGAGAAAACCGCTCTGGCCGAAGCCGAGGTTGAGTACCACGACAAAGAAAGCTTCACGATCTGGGTGAAGTTTAAGGTTGTCGAGGCTGCCGTGGATCCAAAATCGTCTTTGACACAGCCGATCGATAGCGATCTGCTTGGGGCACATGTGGTCATCTGGACCACAACACCATGGACAATCCCATCCAATAAAGCCGTGGTTTATGGTCAGAACATTGCTTACGGCCTTTATGAAGTGACCGGCACACCTGAGGAAAGCTGGGTTTCTGTTGGCGATAAATATCTGCTGGCAGACAACCTTGCGGCTGACGTGTTCAAACGCGCGCGTCTTGAGGAAAGTCAATATACCCGCGTCCGTGATGTGAGTGAGCATGAACTGAGCGTGATTGGGCTTAAACACCCTCTGGCGGGTGCCGAAGGTAGCAATGGCGAATGGGATGACATCCGTGATTTCCGCGCCGCTGACTTTGTGACCGACACGGAAGGCACAGGTTTTGTGCACTGCGCGCCAAGCCACGGTATGGAGGAATTCGAACTTTACCGTGATCTGAACATGCTGGAACAGGTCATCACCTATAACGTCATGGATGACGGTGGCTTCCGCGCGGATCTGCCGTTCTTTGGTGGCAAGTTCATCCTTGATCGCAAGGGCAAGGAAGGCAACGCCAACAAAACCGTCATCGACAAGCTGGTTGAGGTCGGCGGCTTGCTGGCGCGTGGCAAGATCAAACACAGCTATCCGCATTCCTGGCGCTCCAAAGCCCCGATTATCTACCGCAACACGCCGCAGTGGTTTGCAAGCGTGGATCGTAAGCTGGATGATGGTATGGGCGAAATGGGTGACAGCATCCGTGAACGCGCGCTCAATTCCATCGATCAGCTGGTGAAATGGTGGCCACAATCCGGCCGTAACCGCCTGCATTCCATGATCGAAGCACGTCCTGACTGGGTTCTGTCTCGTCAACGTGCCTGGGGTGTGCCTCTGACATGTTTCACCAAAAAAGATGCACTGCCAACTGATGCGGATTACATCCTGCGCAGTGCTGATCTGAACGCCCGTATCAAAGCGGCGTTTGAAGTCGATGGTGCTGACGTCTGGTACACCGATGGGTTCAAGGAAAAGATGCTGGACGGTATTGCGAACCCTGAGGAATATGATCAGGTCTATGACGTGCTGGACGTGTGGTTTGACTCAGGTTCCACCCACGCCTTTGTGCAGCGTGACCGTGAAGATGGCGCGCCGGATGGCATCGCTGATGTCTATCTGGAAGGCACCGACCAACACCGTGGCTGGTTCCATTCGTCGCTGCTGCAGGCTTCCGGTACCAAGGGCCGCGCACCGTATAAAAACGTTGTGACACACGGGTTTACCCTGGATGAAAAGGGCATGAAAATGTCCAAATCCCTGGGCAACACCATCGTGCCTGAAACTGTGGTCAAACAATATGGCGCGGATATTCTGCGTCTTTGGGTGGCCCAGACCGATTACACCGCCGATCAGCGCATTGGGCCTGAAATCCTGAAAGGTGTGGCCGACAGCTATCGTCGTCTGCGCAACACCATGCGCTTTATGCTGGGTGCGCTGGATGCACATGACGCGGATAAAAACGTGGCGGCTGCGGATATGCCGGAACTGGAACGCTGGGTTCTGCATCGTCTGGCCGAACTGGATCACCAGGTGCGTCAGGGCTATCGCACCTTTGATTTCCAGGGCGTCTTCCGCGCGGTGTTTGAATTCGCGACCCAGGATCTGTCCGCTTTCTACTTCGACATCCGCAAGGATGCGCTCTACTGCGACGGCGACAGCAACACCCGTTTCGCGGCGCTGACCGTGATGGACATCCTGCACGCACGTCTGACCACCTGGCTGGCCCCGATCCTGTGTTTCACCATGGAAGAGGTCTGGCTGGAACGTCACCCGGGCGAGGACAGCTCTGTGCATCTGGTTGATATGCCAGACACCCCTGCGGACTGGCTGGATGAACCCCTGGCCGCGAAATGGGCCGAGATGCGCAAGGTGCGCCGTGTCGTGACCGCAGCGCTGGAAGTGCAGCGGACCGATAAAGTCATCGGTGCGTCGCTTGAGGCGGCCCCAGTCGTGCATATCCGCGATGAAGACGTGCTGGCCCTGGTGCAATCCGTTGACTTCGCAGACATGTGTATCACATCCTCCATCACCCTGACCGGCGACCCAAGCCCGGCCGAGGCCTTCCGCCTGCCGGAAACCGAAGGCGTGGGCGTGGTGTTTGAGAAAGCCGATGGCGACAAATGCCAACGCTGCTGGAAGATCCTGCCAGACGTCGGCACCCACAGCCACCCGGCAACCTGTTCCCGTTGTAATGACGCGCTGGGATGAAATCGCTGCGGAGTTTGACCACGTCAGGCTCCGCAGTTTCTGCAATGGCAGAATTAAGATCGGATATCCTCCTGCTGTCGGGCAGGTGGATATCAATCTGACGAGACGAACCCGACTGAGCGATCACGATGCGATTGGGGTGATGCACTCTGAATCAGGCACCGTTACTTTTGCGCTCCCTTTGTTTTCGGATAAAGAGATTCATGAACTCCCGGGGGGGCGTGGCATACTGTATGGTCATTGGCTTCTTGATGTTGACGGGAAAACGGAAATCACGGAGCAGCCAGTCGATACCCCTTTGGGCTTCGTTGGGGATGATCAGCAAAAAATTTTGTTAAGCTATGGTTGTGCGGGGGATGTCGCCTGTTTTGATGCGAACGGACTAAGGTGGAATTTCGTTGGTATCTTCGAAGGAAATATCGAAAAACTCCAGTTACGTGATGGCGAGATTTTCTGTTTTGGCTGGTTCGATTGGGACCATAGTCTTTATTGTCTGCAGCTTTCAGCGGAAACTGGGGAGATTATCGGTGGAGATAGCTTCGCCATGACACAACACAGAGATTTTGGCGTAAAAAAGTGAAGCGAACCAGAGGACAAGATACTGAAATCGGGCGGTTTACGCCGGGGAATTTAATGCAGTTTCCGAAGTAGAAGGTGTAATCCTCGGGCATGTATCGGGCTTCATGGTTCTCATTTGCGCAGCTTCCGGAACGGGTTTTCCCTTGTGAATGCCCCCGGTTGCACCCATGTTACCCTTATGAATACCGGAACAACAGAAACCCCCATCGGTCGTCTTGGCCTTGTTGAAAAAGACGGCGTGATCACGCAGCTTTTGTGGAATGCAGATCCTGTGGGTGAAGAAACCGCCGTGCTGCGCGAAGGGGCGCGGCAGTTGCAGGCTTATTTCAACCATGAACTGACGGAATTTGATCTGCCGCTTTGGGTTGAGGGCAGCAATTTTCAACGCGCGGTCTGTGATTTTATGTTCGCCATTCCTTTTGGCGAAACCGTGACATACGGCGATATCGCCAAAGCCACAGAAACCCCGGCCCAGGCCGTGGGCAATGCCTGTGGTGCCAACCCGATCCCGGTGATTATTCCCTGCCACCGTGTTTTGTCAGCGACGGGCCTTGGTGGTTTTTCCGGGGCAGGCGGCGGGCTTAACGGGATTGAAATGAAAGTCACCTTATTAAAGCATGAAGGGGCTGCGGGCCTTTTGATCTGAGGGTTCCGAATGCAGAAAACCTCCTTTGTGCTTCTGATTTTAATCTGCGGGGTGACAGCATCTTTCGCGCAGGATTGCCCGATTGCGGATGATCTGGAAACAGGCATCAGGCTGACCCGGCATGATCCGTCTTTTGTTTCCGTGTTTCGTCGTGATGCCGGTGGCCTGTCTGAACGGCGTGAAAGCCAGGGGCGTGTTATACATACCCGTGAAGCCCACGCGCTGATGACGGTGGAGCGTTGGGAAGAGGGGCAGAACAACCATATGCGCCTGTCCTATGATGTCAGCCCCGCAGAACTGGACAACCTGCGGTTCGGACGCAGCCTGAAACGCGATCTGCGGCTGCGTTTTGCCGATGGCAGAGAGGTGCCGGGGGATGTGACCTGGAAAGTGATCCGCAACACAACCGTGCATATCGGCCCCTGTAGCTACCCCGCGCAGCAGGTCCATGAACGGACCGATTTCGAAGGGGTCGATCCGATGTTCATGGTGCGGTTTTACGCGCGTGACCCCGGCCTTGTTCTGCGCAGCATTGTCACGGATGGAAACTGGCAGGCGGTGCGTGAAGTGCGCTTTGACCAGATTGAACGGGTCATGCCCTGATCTGGCGTTATCACCCCCGACAACCCCGGGATTTGTCGTGATATTTCCGCACGTTTTACGGTGCCGCCCCGGAAATGTAACAGTTTTATGACAAATTAAGTTGCGCCGGTTAAGTCGCTGGCTACTGCTCGGGGCAGGAACCACCGGAGCGCCCCCATGTCTGCCTTTATCTTTATGTCTATCCTTATGGCAGCTCTGTTGCACGCCAGCTGGAACGCCCTGATCAAGACCGGCGACAACAAGCTGGCAGGCATGATGGTCATGGCGCTGGGGCATGGGCTGATCGGGCTTGTGACGATCTTCACGCAACCCATGCCAGAGGGCGAGGTCTGGATCTGGCTGATGTGTTCGGCGACCTTCCACACGGCCTATCAGTTCTTTCTTGGCTACGCCTATCAGCAGGGGGATCTGTCGCGGGTTTATCCGATTGCCCGTGGGGGCGCGCCCATGCTGGTGCTTCTGGTCAACGTGATTGTGCTGGGGGAATATCTGTCGGTGCAAAGCTATATGGGCATTGCCCTGCTGGGTGTCGGGATCATCCTGATGGCGCGGGGGGTGTTCACATCCGGTGAATCCCGCCGGATGTTGCCCTTTGCGATTGGGTCGGCCTTTGCGACGGCGGGCTATTCCATTGTTGATGGCATGGGCGCACGCGCAATGGACAATGCGGTGGCCTATGTGGGCTGGCTTTTTGTGATTGCAGCGGTGACCTATCCGGCCCTGATGATCGGGGTGCATGGCACGCAGATCCTGCGTATTCCACGCAAAACCTGGGTCCTGGGGATGTGTGGGGCTGCGGCGTCCTATGCGTCTTACATCATCGCGGTCTGGGCCATGACACAGGCGCCGATTGCCCTGGTCACAGCCATGCGCGAAACCAGCATTCTCTTTGCGGTTCTGATCGGCTGGCTGATCTTTGGCGAAAACATGTCACGCAGCAAGGCGATTTCAGCCATTCTGATTGTAGCAGGTGTGGCGATCACCCGGCTTTAAGCAGAACGCGCCGGGATCAGGCTTTGTGCAATACCGGCCAGTGCCAGGTAAATGCTGGTCACGATCAGGCCCCAAAGCGCCCAGCTTTCGGGATGGAAATCAACCCAGGCCGCCCAGCCCGCGCAGGCGGTCCAGAGGAAAGCGATCGGGGCTGTAACCGGACGCCAGCGTTCTGTGCGCATAGGATGAACGAACTTCAGCGGCAGGAACATGGTCACCGAGAATGCGATCACGATGAACAGGATCACAGGCCAGCTGGGGGCTGTTGCAAAGAGAACCAGGATCACCATATTCCAGCATCCGGGGAAGCCGGAGAAGGAATTATCCTTGGTTTTCATACGTGCATCTGCGAAATACAGCGCCGATGTAAATGTGATGACAATGATCGACAGCCAGCCGGCCCAGCCGTCCAGCAGGCCGGATTTGAACAGGGCGAAAGCCGGCACAAAAACATAGGTCAGATAGTCGATAATCAGATCCAGCAGCACACCGTCATAGATCGGGGCGTTTTTCTCACCTCATAGCGGCGGGCAAGCGGCCCGTCCACGCCATCAACGGCAAAGGCCACAACCAGCCAGAGATACATGAGGCTCCAGTTTGCTTCGACAGCGGCCAACATGGCCAGCATTGCGAAAACAGCACCGGTGGCGGTGAGCAGGTGAACGGCGTAAGCTTTGGTCTGTAAAGTCATGGCTTCCTCATGCCGCATCAGTGCCAGGAAGGCAATCGTGGATTTTACCCGTTGTTAACCGCGTGGGTGGGCTTTCTCATAGACTTCCAGCAGGCGGGCGGTGTCCACGGCTGTATAGGCCTCGGTTGAGGCAAGCGAGGCATGGCCCAGCAGTTCCTGAATGGCACGCAGATCTCCCCCGGCATTCAGCAGGTGGGTGGCAAAGGAATGGCGCATGGCATGGGGTGTGACGCTGGATGGCAGGCCCAGCTGCATGCGCACATCTGCCAGGGTTTTCTGCACCTGACGTGGCGACAAAGCCCCCCCGCGCACGCCGCGAAACAGGGCGTGTTCTTTTTCACCGGGAAAAGGGCAAAGCCGCAGATATTGCGCCACGGCGTCCTGCGCGGTGGGAATCACCGGCACCAGACGTTCCTTGTCGCCTTTGCCTTTAATGTACAATTTGTCAGACAGGGGCACATCGGCAAACGTCAGGCTGAGGGCTTCAGAAATCCGCAGGCCACAGCCATACAGCAGGGTTAGAACGGCAACATCGCGCGCCTGCACCCAGGGTTCTGTTGATTGCAGGGCGGCGGTTTCCAACACGGCTTTGGCCGCGTCTTTCGCCAGCGGACGGGGCAGTTTGTTGTGGAACTTCGGCGCGCGGGTCATCATCACGGCGGTTGCGTCAAAATCATCGCGTTCTGAAAACCAGCGGTAGAAGCTTTTCACCGCAGACAGTTCCCGTGCAAGCGATCGTGCTGCAATCCCGCGCCCGCGTTCATGGGCCATGAAAGATCGCATATCGGTGACAGAAATATCGCGCAGCATTTCAACGCCGCGCGCATTTTCCATGTGCTGGGACAGAAACGCAAAAAATACCAACAAGTCGGTCTGATAAGCTTTGCGCGTGTTTTCCGAGATCCGCCCAAGCGCGCTGTCGGTGGTCAGCCAGCGTTCCAGCAGATCCGTCAGGGCAGGGGCGATAAACCCCTTATCCCCGCTCATGCCAGCCAGCGGCGCATGGAGCGTTCAAAAACGCCGCCAAAGAAGGTCAGCAGATCTGTGCCCTGGCCGGTATGAAATTGATCCGGGTCTTTGATCCATAAGCAGCATGCCCGGCAGATTGCCTTCGCCCAGGTCCAGGGCAATGACGGCTTCGGACTGAACGGTGTTTTCGTCTTCCAGATACAGCCAGTCCGCGCCCCTATTCACCGCACGCAGGGGACTTTGCGCTGTGCATCATCCACAGGGCTGCCAAGGTAATCTGAAATCACACCGGGCACCGCAGCGGTCAGAACAGATCCGACGCGATCAAGTGAGGCATCGGTTCTTCCTGATGGGTTTCCAGAATGAGCCGCACAGAATCAACCCGCAGAATGGCGGCAACCTCATCGCCCAGGTCAGAAGGAATTCTTCAAAACTCAGCGGATCCAGCATTTCAGCACAGCGCGGTGAATTTGATTGGTACCGGCCAGGTTTTCATAGCGCGGCAGCGATCACAGTCTGATGGGTGCCTTCAAGACGGTCCAGGCGGGCTTCAGCCGGTTCGCGGACGGACCGCAGATCAACAACATTGCTGCGGTCTGCTGGTCATTGGCCTCAATCAGGGCGCGCATGACATCCGGGTCTTCCAGGACCATTTCAGGTGTGGAAATGATTTTTTCGCGCAGTTGCGCTGCATTTGCGGCTGTGTCGCTCATACCTGTTACTGTACTCGATTGTTTGTGTTTTTCGGTTTATAGCAAGAATAACGCAAAATTTACAGATGTTTTGTAAATACCAAAAGGCGGGAACACCCGTGAAACAGCCAGAGGCATGACTTGACAGGGCAAAGTTTTTTCAGGAAGGGCAGCTGATTTCGGTTCTGACCGCAGAACCGATTGACCGTTTCCTTGATTACAAAGCCCCGGAAGGCGGCTGCTTCGCCGGGGCTATCTGGAAGTTCCGCTGGGCCCCCGCAAGGTTCTGGGGGTTGTCGGGGGGCAGGGGAAGGCCGTTTGATCCGGCGAAAATCCGCGCGGCATCGCGTGTGATGGATGTTGCACCCATGCGCGAAGAGATGCGCGATTTCCTGATCCGTGGCCGGGCAATATACGCTGACGCCGCTCTCGCAAATGCTGCGTCTTGCCACGCGTGCGCCAGGTCTGATGAACCCGCCGTCTATGCGCAAGATTACGCCCTGGCACCGGCGAGGCGGATCGACATGACCGATGCCCGCAGGCGCGTGATGCATTTGCTGGAAGATCACGGCGGCGCGGGATTTACCTGAAAGAATTGGCAGAGGCCGCCGATACTGGCCCGACTGTGGTCAAAGGGCTTGTGAAACAGGGGTCGTGCAGGACAATTGATGCGCCGCGCGATGTGGCCTTCCCGCCGCTTGATACCGATCTGGGGGGTATCACCTGTCACCGGAAACAGGCCGAAGCATTCCGGGGCGCTTTGTGCAGCGGTCGACAGCGGGCATATAAACACGACGCTTTTGAAGGGTGTGACCGGATCGGGCAAAACCGAAACCTATATGGAAGCCATCGCCGCCTGTCTGCGTCAAGGGCCAGGCGTTGGTTTTATTGCCGGAAATTGCCCTGACAGCGGAATTCCTGACCCGTGTTCAGGCCCGTTTGGCGCACGCCCCGCCGAATGGCATTCCGGCGGACCTTGACAGAACGCAGGGCACCTGGCGGATGGTCGGCGAAGGCGGGGCGCAGCTTGTGGTTGGCGCGCGCTCGGCCCTGTTTCTGCCCTCCGTGACCTTGGCCTGATAATCGTTGATGAAGAACATGACGGATCCTACAAACAGGACGAAGGCGTTATGTATAACGCCCGTGACATGGCGGTTCTGCGGGCCAGTCTTTGCTCTGCTCCGTTATTCTGGCGTCCGCCACGCCTTCGCTGGAAACCTGGAGCAACGCGCAAAGCGGCAGTATAACCGCGTGAACTGACAGCGCGCTTTGGTGCGCGGAAATGCCGGATATGAAGGCGATTGATATGCGCCTTGAAAAACTGCCCGCCAGCCGCTGGATTTCCCCGACGCTGGCCAGCGCCGTGGAACGCCGGCTTGAAGCCGGGGAACAATCGCTTTTGTTCATCAACCGACGGGGCTATGCCCCACCACGGTTGCCGGGCCTGTGGTCAGCAGATTGGCTGCGATTTCTGTGACGCCCGCATGGTGGAACATCGTTTTCAGAAAACGCCTGATGTGTCACCAGTGCGGCGAAAGCAAACCGGTGCCCGAGGCCTGCCCAAACTGCGAAGTCGAAGGCAGCTTGCGCGGTTGGCCGGGCGTCGAACGGATGGCAGAAGAGGTAGCCGAACGCTTCCCGGATGCGCGCATTGCGATCCTGTCTCAGATCTGTTTGGCTCTGCCCGCGCCCTGAAAGAACGTATTGAAAGCATCGCAGCGGGTGAAGCAGATATCATCGTTGGCACGCAACTGGTAGCGAAAGGCCACAACTTCCCGCTGCTCACGCTGGTTGGTGTGATGATGCGATCTGGGCCTGCAGGGGTCGGATATGCGGGCGGCGCGGAACGCACCTTTCAGCTGATGCGCCAGGTGGCGGGGTCGTGCCGGGCGGTCGGAACGTCGCGGTGTTGCCCTGCTTCGACGTTTCAGCCTGACCATCCGGTGATCCGTCCATCCTGTCCGGCGATGAGGAAGGGTTCTGGGTGGCCGAATGCACGGAAACGTCAGCAAGCCGCTGTACCGCCTTTCGGGCGTCTCGCAGGGATATTCTGTCGGCGGAAGATGCGAAGCATGGTGTTTGAATTGCCGGCGAAAGGCGCGCCGGGATGGGCCCTGCAGGCGATTGGCGCGCAATTGTTCGGCCCGGCCCACGGCCCCGATTGCGCGGGTGCGCGGGCGGCATCGTGTGCGTATGCTGATCAAGGCGGAAAAGGCGCCCGATGCAGCGCGCGATCAGCCAGTGGATCGCACAGTTCCGGGTGCCAAATGCGGTGCGGCGGCGGTTGATATGATCCGGTGAATTTTTCTGAGCTGCGCATTACGCGCGTCGGGCGTGTGCGCAGGGCAATGATGTTACGCGAGCGGCGCAGGGCGGTGCCAGGGCACCGATCGCGATGATCCAGAGGCATTTTCAGGGTGGCGATGCCCGCGATCTGCGGCACGAATATTGCCACTAAGGCAGCGCCAGTGTGCCATGGGGTTGTTTCGCAAAAGGTCCGCTGAAATCAGGTGTCAGCCCTGGGCTGCGCCAAGCTCCCGCGTAGGCCACCAAAACCGCCGCACATGCTGTCGCCCAGCCAAGTCCAGGTGCGGCCAGCCGTAACCAAGACCGACCAGCACCGCGATATCGGCGTAGCGATCCGGGGCTTCGTTCCAGAAGGGCCGTCCGCCTCGGCCTTGCGCCTCCACCGCGACCATCCCGTCCAGCAGGTTACACATCAACCGCCCTGAATGCCAAGTGCGGCCAGGATCAGAAACACCCATTGCGTGCCAGCCGACAGCCAGAACATCAGGCTGAGATGCTGCGAACCGATGGAGCCTGTGAAATCTGATTTGGTGTGACGTTGGATTGCGCCATGCGACGGGCCAGGG
>NW_024883938.1:0-33734 GCF_019059575.1 Amphibalanus amphitrite
AGAGAGAGAGAGAGAGGAGAGAGAGAGAAAAAATAGTGAAAGAAAGAGGGGAGAGCGAGAGGAAACTCGATAGATACTTTCGCACACTTATTGCGACTCAAACTAACCATGACGCTTGTTTTCAATCGGCATGTGCCCTCTCTTCTCTCTCTCTCTCTCTCTCTCTCTCTCTCTCTCTCTCCCCTCTCTCTCTCTCTCTCTCTCCCTCTCCTCTCCCAATAGCTGGCTGCAGAAGGTGCCACCATTTCGGTTAGTGAGACCATACCAATCAGGGCTGATATCGATTGCTGGACCACGGGACCAACGAGACCGCGGGACGGGACCGCGGGATTGTTGGACAGCGCGGCAGCTGGCAGCTGCCGCTACGGAGACATATTGTCTCAAATGACCTCACTAGCAGCCGGGCGGGAGGCGGTCAAAAGACAGAAGTGACCGGTCAAAAGATGGAAGTACTGGGTCATGGGATGGAAGTGACCGGTCACGGGATGTCAGTGATGGGTCATGGGACGGAAATGACCGGTCATAAGAGGGGTGGCAAGTTGACGGAAGGAGTCGGTCGACAGATGGGGGTAAACGGTTTGAATGCGGGGGTAATCGATGAGAGACCGGTAGTGACCGATAAGGTGTGATGATAATTCCAAGGAAAATGCTGCATTTTACTACTGTTTATTTCATTTATCTTGGTTTTGTGGCTGTTCATAGTTAATTTGTACCTACACTCTCAGTTTTTATCGATATAAACGCACGTTTTATCATTTCACCATAAATGAACAAACTTAGAGTCCAAACAAATAACCAAAACATTTACAAATAGTTATGAACATCTCCAATCCACCTTTAACCTTTCAAAAACCTCACCCCGTCTCAGAGATCTGTGTTTATTTCTGAGAATCCACCTCCAGCTGTATCCCAACTGTATCACAGCCCAACTGTATCACAGAGTGCAGACCTACCGACCCCTCAGGGATCCGGCCCATTTAGTCGGTCGAGATTGGACTCCACATTGGACGGAGGCCGACAGCCCCGGCAGACAAAATGAGACGAGATTTGATACGGGATTCGAGATAGGAATCAGAGCTGTGGCGGAGCTTTGTGGGGCGGGAGGTTCACGGTTGTGCTTCATGGTTGTTATGGAATTTCGTGACCGGGATGTTTATGTAAGATTGGTGCGGGGAGGGGGGGGGGGGGGTAATTCCTAGAGTTTGAATTGGAAATATATGGCAGTTTTATTAACGACGACTGTTTTAATCAAAATACGACGATCGGTAGGATTAAAGGGACCCTCCCACCTTAACATTAGATTTGAGTTGAGATAGCCAAAATGGGGTCCCTGGCTCACAATTACCGGTTTCGGCACTCACAACATCGAGAAATGCCTTAAATCGGAAATATTGAATTTCAAAATTGCAGCATTTTGATTCAGAGGGGCTAATGCTTAGGAATACCCCTCTGAATGTGTGACGTCAGCGCAGATATCTAACGATTTTTAAATGTTTGACTAAAACGTTTTGTAGCACGCGGTGGTATATGCTATTTGCGCGCAACAACTGCCGCAAACGCCGCACTTCTAAAATAAAGTCGCTAGAAACAGCGGAGATCCCAAAAAAGTAAACAAAATAAAAGTCTAATATCTTGAAAACCGGTGAATATTTTGCGGTGAAACTTGGTAGATATTCGTTTTCGCTCTTTCGGAACCGAGCGACATCACTTTCATGCCAATTCATAAACTTTTTTGAAGGTGGGAGGGTCCCTTTAATTTACTTTTAAAATCCAAGTTCATCAAAATGGAATTATTAATTCAATCAAAGGATAAACCATGGTTTTATTTCGTACTACTACCATCCATCTACTGGGCCATTAGAAGAACTTCTGGCCCCTTTTTGTCCACCCGATAACCGTGTTGCGCCTGGAGGGCTCAAATCGCGACTGGTTATAGGACCGTTTCATGTCTAATACAGAAACTTCGAGTGTTGAATTTCTTATCTTTAGGCGACAGTCACCGAATGCCCCATATCTTGCCTAGTTCCTCTCGTCTTGGCCTTGTGAAAGTTCCATTCAACGTCTGTTCACTGTCATCGAACGTCCCAAGTTTTGTCTGGCGACTGAAGATCCTTGGTATTGTCTGGTGACCTTTTCACTTCATGTCTTATCTGGTGACCATCCCGAAGTCTGGTCTAGCGACCCTCTCACTCCATATCAATTACCCCCAACTCAACACAGCACCCGCGGTGTTGTTCTCAGTCCAAAAACGGAAGCGCCCAGGAGCACACAGCACGCTCCAGAGGAGTGGCCTGTCCGTTACATTCTCCGCGGTGTATAATTTAGTAGCCGAGAGTGGGATGCCACATCTGATGATTACAAAGATGTCGGGCCAGGTTCATGAGACTCGATCAAGCAAACTACCTTCAATAATGTTGACAGTGAGTTGTTAAAAAGTTGAGCGGACACCTGGGCAGGTAAAATAACGACCAATATCTTGAGACCGAATCCATGTTTTTAGTGGCGTTGTGACGTGAACACTTTTTATTGTACAGTATACATTCAAAGTATCGCCCCTGTGCAACCACCAACACTCAAAAGTTGATGATAGCGCCTCCCAAGTAATAAAAGGTCGGCTTCACACATTACTGATGCAGACTATGGGTCATTATCATGCAAATCAGATGTATGGAGAAATATCTTGCAAATGTTAAGTCAGAATCATATTCAAATCACAATCGTCACGCATGAGTGCCGAATGGAGTTGCCAGACGGGATACCAGATGTAAGGGGAAATAACGGAGAAACGGGTGAGCCTTGTGATGAATTCCAATAAAATCTCGATATGAGGCTTTTGTATACCTTTTTTGGTTTATCACCGCAGAATCGTGTTGTGTTCCTTATTTTGGTAGCGCTCAATGCGCGTTACATCATCTTATTCAGCGGAGCCATTATGCATTCGGCATGAGTCAACCCTCAGCCAATATGGTCAAGCACAGTTTGACAGAGCTGTCTGGAGTAATCTTGCAAGCTGCCTAGGCTCCATTGAGAGAGACTTGGGCCCAAGGCCATACACTTGGGCCTAACGCTACCAAGACTGTTCAAATCCACATCGTCACAATACTCCTAATTTTTCAAATCAATGAAGCTCACTCAAATTCCACACATTGATCTATCTCTGTCACTCACATCCCCCCATCTTTGTCTTAATTTACAACTAATCCATCACATGCCAATGTCTCTCCCTCTGTAGGACAAATACGTCTTTGTCTCGCGCATTCCAAGAGGTTAATTGGCTATCAGTTCAGCTGAAGTGTGCCTAATTAGTTGTCATTGAGCCCCGCCTAATCCATCATCGATGTTAACGGGCGGGGAGAAATGTCACGTGACTATACTGCGATGTGGATAGGCCTGTCACGTGACCGGTAACCCACCTCATCAATCATAGATAGTAACAGCTGGAGGGAATGTCATGTGATCATACTGCCACGTGGATAACTTTGTCACGTGACTGCTACCCGCATGGGAAGAGTCGGGATATCCAAGTGCTCAATATCCATTTAGAACACTTTCAGCTACGCAGGATGGCACAGGAAGTGCGGTATACCCATTCCAGAACGCCAGCTGTTCTCCCCTGTACCTAACTTTGACAGAGGTTCATGTCAGTTATTCACTCGGTAGCCACAACAAGGGGTGTGGGGTGAGTCGAGACTGGGGTCGGGGGGCGCCGGGAAAAGGTGACGGTATCGGCGACTGGAAAAGGTGAGGGTATCGGCGACTAGAAAAAAAAAAACAATACCGTGAAGCTAAAAGGCGATAGGACAGGCAGCATAAGTAAAGTGGATTGTGAAAAAGGAAGAACTTGGGAAAATGCAGTATATGTAGAATATGCTATTTAAGCATGGCGTGAGAAAACTGGTTAAGTTGTTGAGACAATTCGTGATGACTCCGAATGAAAGGGGCATAATATCATCGACCCAGCCGGGTGTTATACGGAATGGTAATTATGTGACCTTCCTTCCCCGCACCTAGACTACACCCCAAAGCCATAAATGGATACATCACCACATTTTGCAGCACGAAGCCATACTATCCGTTACTCTCAGTGATGCGAGATGTTCGTCAGGCGAGTAACGAGCCTTACCTGAAACAAGAAAAAGAAGCAGCGTCAGCCGATTTGTACTATGCTATTCAGCTTGACATCACTCCAACTATTTGACGTAAGGCCGTGTGACGTCAAAACTATGTAACGTCACAAACGCGAAACCGGGCAACATATGTAAAATCGTATGTAGCTGCTTCGCTAAACTTCCAGGCAAGCTCGCACATACGCACAAAACACATGTTTTATTCACGTATCTAAATGTAATGTCTATGTTAGTAGGCCGTGTTCAGTATGTATCAGTGGTTGAAATCGCTTATCGACACAAATGAGAGGGGGATAGAGGGGAGGAGGGGGTAACATCGAGAGCAAGATGTTACACAAGAGAAAAGAATTCCGTACCACGCTTCAAACACTTGAAATACAGCAGAACAGCCTGATTTATACGTTATTTGGGCTTCTCCAGTTTTTTTTTTTATTTCCTCGGAGCAAAAGGATATTTGATCGCTGCGTTAAATTGGTCGATGGTTGAATCTAAAAATCGTTGACCGGACCAGGAAGTGGGTGACACATGCAGCAAATAGCAATCGGTAAAATAACGAGTCGCCGAAAAACATTTGATAAAAATGAGAAAACGACTACTAGAGAATGAGTTATATCAAATGTGCAACAAAACAACGAACAAAGTTCTTCAATTCCGTGTCGAATGTGTGAGAGAAATTGGATAGAATGAAACAAATATGACCCTTTGCAATGGGGCAAGACGTCGCCTAAGCAGTTGCAATTGCAGGTTGTTCAAAATATCGTAGAGCAGTGAACTACTGATGCCAAGAGCCCGAAATAGATTCGCTTAAACAGATGGACTTCGAATGCCTCACTGGGATCAACTGCAAGTTGTCGAAGTGGCCAGAGTCAGTTAAAGTCAGGAAGTCGAGCCGGCTGGGTCCCATGGTTATCGTCAAACTCTTGGTGTCCGACTTTTCCAAACTTCCCGACAACTTGTGATGGTACCGTCAAAGACATCGCTTGTCCAAGACGCTCTGGTCCAAAGTGGCCAATTCGTCCACTTGGAACAGCTCGCAGACCATTGAAAACACTGCAATCTTATTAACAAAATGTATTTAACATGAATGAGAAACACCGCAACGTGGGACACCAAAACATGAACAATGATTATAAATGCAAAGAACTGCGCCCGAAAAGTTAGTTTTCCCAGCTTCCAAACGCGCAGGCCAGTGAAAACATGCAAACTGAAAATCTGCTCCCAACCATGTCAAAGCTCCCCACAAAAATCGATAACATTAATCAACACTTTAAAACCGGCCTCACAAACTCCTCTCAACAGCATTGTGCACCCAAATCACCTGTCAGCGACAGCGCAGTGCACCGCGACACTAGGAAATCTTCTTTCAAACGCTCCCCTGTTGGAAGTTCCTACCTGATTTTCACACGTTTACTGGACTGTCAGGAACAGATGCGGAAGTAATTTGATGGGGTGCTAATGCACATTAGCCGGTGATTTAACCCCCAGAGAGGCGTCTTAATCTTGGTCTTAATCAGAATTTGATTTCGCTGTCGGTTAGCCGATGCAGAATGCGATTTCTGATGGATTACTTGGGATAAAGCCGAGACGACTGAAGCCAGCCAGCTAATTTGCATTATAGGAACGGCGCTAAGAAGCTGAAGCGATAGGTTCTGACTAGAATCTCACTGCGTTAACATGTTTTATAACTGTGGTAGACTGAACCTACCCAGGCTTGGGGTCTGGGTACGCCCGTGATTCCACCCTCGGTGGGTCGCCTGGAGCCGCCTCTGGTGACCCTGCCTGGGGCATGTGGACCGAGCCCAATACAGTCAGTTCAGAGCGGACCGCCGTGTTTGGAACAGTGGCGACGAGGTGCTACGAACCGGGCCAGGGATCAGGGATGGCTGGCATTGGTCGGATACCAGAGTTTGATCCGAGCTTGGAGAGCTTCGGTACCTACACACGCCGCGTGGAGCAGTATTTTATTGCTAACGGCGTGGAAGAAGAGGAAGATGTGCGTCGCCGGGCCATTTTCCTCAGTGCGGTTGGTGTGACTAACTTCAGTCTCTTAGAAGACCTGATCGCACCTGCCACAGTGAGCTCAGTGAGTTTCAAAGACATCGTTCAGATTTTGCTGGAGCACTTTGAGCCTGAGCAATCATCAATCGCTGCAAGATATCAGTTCAATCGTGCAGTTCGGGACCAGGGAGAGTCCGTGTCGGCGTTTGTCGCCCGGTTGCGCCATTTAGCGAAACCATGCCGGTTTCTGAGCGTAACAACGGACGAAATGCTGCGGGACAGATTTGTGTGCGGTCTGAGGAATGAGCCAGTTCAAGCCAAGCTGCTCAGAGAGGCGAATTTGTCGCTTGCTTCAGCCATTCAAATCGCTCAACTCAGCGAATCGGCAGTTTCAGACGCCTCGCAGTTCAGCGGAGCGTCGGCCTCCTTCGGGGACGGCTCTGGAGATGACGTCATCGGCTACCTCGGCCGGGGTCGCGGCACCCGTGGCCGCGGACAGCTGCGTGGTGCCGGGGTCGGTCAGCTGCGCGGCCCACACAGCGTCTCGACGACCGGGGTCAGTGCATCGACAGCTATGGGAGTTTCAAGAGGACGGTGGCAGGGCCGCGGCGTGTTCGTCTCGCCTCGCGGTGCAGATCGTCGACTGCTAGACCAGACGCAGTGCCGTCGCTGCCTGCGACAGCACGCCGACTTCGAGTGTCCGGCACGGCAGCTGCGCTGCTACAGATGCCACGCCGTGGGTCACTTACGGGTGGCCTGTGCGCTCAACTGGACGACGCCGCGAGTGCAGCATCTCAGCGATCCGGAGCTGGAGGTGGCTGTGACTCGGCGTGACGACGGACTCGGTGGAACGGGCCAGGGCGATCTCGTGCCGGGAGCGTCGGCGCCCTCGGGCGGTTTGACGCCGCACATCGAACCGGACCCAGTCGACACGTTGCGAGGTATGGCCACTGGTGGGGAAAATGTGTCATATCGAGGGATGGAGAGGAATGTGGAGAGCGCTGATGTGGACAAGGGTGATGAGTATTTTTTGTTCCGTTCTCAGGACGCAGAGATGTCCGAGAAACGACCGCCGATGTATGTTGATGTATGTGTAAACGACACACCTGTTCGTTTGGAGCTTGATACCGGGGCAGCGTTGTCTGTATGTTCGGAGGATGAGTATAGGAGAATTTGGCCGGAACAGGGTCCGATGATTCAGCCATGCAACAAGGTTTTGCGAACGTACAGTGGGGAGCTGTTGGGGATTAAAGGACAGGCGCAGGTTCGAGTCAAGTATGGGGACCAGATGGCTGATCTGTCACTGATTATTCTGCGTGGCTCGGGTCCGTTTTTGTTTGGCCGTGACTGGTTGGCCAAACTTAGGCTGAACTGGCCGGAGATTTGTCACGTGTCGACTGATGTTTCCATTGGCGAGTTGGTTTCTGAGTATGCCGATGTCTTTAGTTCCGAGTTAGGACGGTACACTGGCGAGGCAGTCAGCATCGCAGTTGACCCGGATGTGCAACCGAGGTTTTTCAAGCCTCGTCCCGTGCCGCTGGCGTACCGTGAGAAAGTAGAGCGTCAGCTGCAGGCCGAGCTTGACCAAGGGTTATGGGAACCGGTGCGAGCGAGTAGGTGGGCGGCGCCGCTGGTCCTCGCGCCGAAGTCTGATGGCTCAGTGCGTATATGCGGCGATTATCGCCTGACCGTCAATAAAGCTGCTCCTGTCGAACAGTACCCGCTGCCGCGTTTCGAGGAGCTGGCGACTAAGCTTCAGGGTAGCACGGTTTTCTCGAAAGTGGATCTAAAGTCAGCGTATAATCAACTGACACTTGACGAAAACTCGAGAGAGTATCTCACAGTAAACACGTCAAAGGGGCTGCTGAAGCCGACTCGGCTTGGATTCGGTTACTCATCAGCGCCCGCCCTGTTTCAACGAACCATGGAGACACTGCTAGCAGGCATTCCGGGCACCGCGGTATTCTTAGACGATGTGGTCTGCTCGGGAAAGACACTGAGGGAGCACAATGTAGCATTGCGGGAGGTGCTGGATCGGGTCCGAGGAGCGGGGCTAAAACTGAACAAGAGTAAATGCGTTTTTGGCGCGAGCAAAGTAACGTACTTGGGACACCGAATTAGCGGACAGGGGATCGAACCGACCGACGACAAAGTCAGGGCGATTACCGAGGCGCCAGAGCCCCGAAATCTGTCTGAACTCCGCTGCTGGCTGGGGCTCATCAACTTCTATGGGAAGTTTTTGCACGGACTGGCCTCCGTTTTAGCCCCACTGTACGCGCTCCTGCGCAAAGACGTAGTGTGGAGATGGACAGATGTAGAGCTCCACGCTTTTCAGAACGCCAAAAAGCTCTTACAGAGCCCCCCAGTGCTGGCACATTTTAACCCCGACCTGCCGATAGTGTTGGCATGTGACGCAAGCCCGGTCGGTATTGGGTGCGTTCTCAGCCAGAGAACGCCCTCGGGTGAACGACCAATCGCGTTTTTCAGTCGTACCCTCAATGAGACGGAACGGCGCTATTCGCAGACGGACCGGGAAGGTTTGGCCGTGGTAGCTGGAGTGAAACACTTTCATTTTTATTTAGCTGGTAAGACGTTTGTGATTCAGACAGACCACAAGCCACTGTTGGGGCTGATCGGGGAGCAAAAGCCACTGCCAGTAATGGCGTCGCCTCGGGTCGTCAGGTGGGCGCTGATGCTAGGATCGTACGACTACCACTTACAGTATATACCGGGCACAAAACAGGTGCACTGTGACGCCTTAAGTAGGCTACCGATTCCAACTGGTCATCAAACAGTGAGTCCAATACCAGCGGAAACGATTCACTTGATGGAGTTCTTGACTGAGTCGCCAGTCTCCGTTGATCAGATTCGCAGCGGTACGGCGCACGACCCAGTACTGTCGAGAGTACTGCAGTTTGTCAGAGACGGGTGGCCGCAAAGCACCGTTTCACTTGGACCAGATTTTCAGCCATTTAAGAGTCGAGAGGCAGAGCTTAGCATTCAGGATGGCTGTATACTGTGGGGTGCGCGGGTAGTAGTCCCACCACAAGCCCGAACACAGGTGTTAAAAATGCTCCACGAGGGGCATAAAGGGGAATCCCGAACGAAGTCATTCGCGCGCATGTATGTATGGTGGCCGAATCTTGATGATAATATCGTTTCGATGTCAAAGCAGTGTGATGTGTGTCAGGAACACCGCGCGGGTGTACCTGAAACGCCTATTCACCCGTGGGTGTGGCCGTCCCGACCGTGGGAACGGGTACATTTAGATTATGCTGGGCCGATGTCGGGATGGATGTTCTTGATTGTAGTTGATGCTCATTCCAAGTGGATGGATGTATACCCCACCCGGAGCACCAGCACAGAAGCGACACTCGAACTTTTAAGGCAATCGTTTGCTTGTTGGGGCCTCCCTCGTACGATGGTCACAGATAATGCACAAGGCTTTATGTCGGAGGAGTTTAAGTTGTTCTGCAAGCAGAACAACATCACTCATCTGACTACACCTGCGATGTCGCCGAAATCGAACGGGCTGGCAGAGAAAGGCGTGGGTACGTTCAAAAGCAGTTTTAAAAAGCAGCGTTCTGGTTCAGTTCACACCAGGGTGTCGAGATTCCTGTTCAGCTACCGTTCGACGCCACACACCACCACTCGTATGTCGCCAGCCGAGCTGTTTCTGGGGCGCCGTGTGCGGACACCGATGGACGCGCTTGTACCTAACTTGAGCGAGTCTATCCGTCAACGCCAAACACGACAAAAATTGTACCGTGACCAGCATACTGTCGACCGAAATGTCAATGTTGGTGACTCTGTGTATGTGTCAGCCGTGAGCCGTTTGCGGGGTGGTGAGGGGCGGACATGGCTGCCCGGAGTGTTGTTGGGGAAGGCAGGTGTCAAGCTGTCTGTTCGATTGGAAGATGGTCGCATTATTTATAGACACTTAGATCATGTCCGCGCGGTGTCTCGATGTCCGCCTGTTCGTTGTCCGCCTGTTCGCTGTGCGCCTGTTCGCCGTCGTGATACCGGCCCGCCCAGCGCCGGCTATCCCCGCGAGCTGGTGACCTCCCAGTGTACGGCGGCTCGGGCTCAGCAGCCTGCCGCGGTGACGTCACCGCCGGCCGCAGTGACCGCGGCGGCGACCGCGGCTGGGGTGCGGGGTGAGCCTCGCTATGGGCTGCGGAACCGTGCGGTGTTGCGTCAACCCGATCGACTGGCGTATGAGTAACGTCTTGCCTGTTCGAATGGTTGTTTGCTGGTCTGTCACATTGTTATCTAAAGGTGGAGGAATGTGGTAGACTGAACCTACCCAGGCTTGGGGTCTGGGTACGCCCGTGATTCCACCCTCGGTGGGTCGCCTGGAGCCGCCTCTGGTGACCCTGCCTGGGGCATGTGGACCGAGCCCAATACAGTCAGTTCAGAGCGGACCGCCGTGTTTGGAACAATAACTATAAAATGATGACAAGCTGGTCCGCACTGCATGCTATACTAAACAATAAGAATGTGCACTTTGTGTGCAGCATTAACAAATTGCTTGTCGAAATGAGACCTGTGGCCATGATGCATATTTAACCCGCGCCCAGATGGGGTCTGCCGAGCAACGCGGTCTGATGGGGGGGGGGGGGCCATTTTGGCCCCCCCCTCAGATCTCGAGAACCACGCAACATAGCGACAAGCGGTAAACGGTGTTGGATAGCCCCAACGGGGAACTACCTTGTGACCCAATTTCATTGACCTCGGTCAAACCGATGACGTCACAGGTCAGGTCAAAGGTCGAATTTTCACCGTTTACAGGCATTTGAAGAAATGCGTTGTAAAATCGTGTAAAATGCATTTCATTGAAAATCATCGATGGGGAAATGTTCTTCAAACACATTTTTTGCTATTTGAGGTCACTGATACCAGGTCAGGTCACAGAGGTCAGGTCACTGGGGGGTCACAATATGAAAGTGTCGTGTGATACATGTTTTATGGTCCATTTTACATGACAAATGCGATTATGTGGGTCACACAGACTTTAGGGCCAGCTTAGGTCACGTTTTGGTCAAGGTCAGGTCAAGGTCAGGTCAAGGTCAGGTCAAATTAGGTCAAATTTCAAAGTTGATATTTTTGCATAAAATGGGTATCGATTCGATGCAGCTCGTCACGGGGAGTTCAATGGTGGTCTCCGTTTTGCGCTACGAGGTCTAGAATTGCTAAAAATTGAGTTTGAAAATTTGACGTCATCAATTTTGAACAGTTTTTTCGCTATAACTTGGCCAAAAAAAGAGGTATCGATCTAAAATTTGGTATGTATATCGAAGAGCGCAGGGACTATCACATATATTCCGGTTTTTTCGAAATTCAAAAAATTTTTGGAAATTTTTTGAGTTTTTCTAAAAAAAATCATTTTTTTTTTATTTTTGGGGGTCAAAATCCAAAAATTTCGAAAATCCGAGATAGCAGTTTTGTAGCGCCGTGTTTTCTCTACACAACCACATAAAGAACTTTAAAATTGCTTGTTAACTGTAGAATTGGTGAGCGTTTCAAGATGTCATGTTTTTTGCTCATTTTTACTCGAACATGACCTCAGTTTGACCTCAATAACTCCTGACCTGAGGTGACCTGTGACTTGAAATTTTGTGTGAAGGTGTCAAATTGATGTCCGGTAAGGTACCCAAAATTTGGCGGCGCTGCGCGCCGCCGTTTTCTCGCTATTTAAGAAAAACCACAGGGGGGGGCCAAAATGGCCCCCCCCATCAGGGCGCGGGTTAATAATGAATGCTAGCATAAGAAACATAAGTTGGGTATCAAAACATTATCACTGGAAAATAAAGTTGCAACATGTACTTTAATATTTTTATTCCAGGTACACGCACCACAATACACGCATACATACACTCACTACACAGCAAGTAGCCACATACTAACAACGCCTGAGGCACATAACCAGTGGTAATACAAACAATATACATTTGCAACCGCCATATCTTTATCTCCTATTCAGGTCGTATTGCAATTATATGCAAATTAGGGCCATTCATCTCTAAAATGTAATACAAGCTGGCAACACCGCTCCCATCAGGACTACAAATCTCCAAACCCGGCTCCGAGGCTGGCTGTCGCAAAATGAAACTATGAAACACTTGTTCTGCTCCCTACAGGAAATCATAAATTCAGGACGATTTTTCAGGGAATTTCGTAATACAGAGATACGTGCCAGGTATGTAAAAATGTTTGTTTGTTACCCTTGTTAAGACATAAGACATGCGATGTTGGAGTCAGCCAGTGATGTACATAAGTGCGTGTTTATCATAACCTGGAACATTTTATACAGGCGACAAATTAATTATGGTGATTCGACCTCGCATCAATTCATCAAAAGGAAAGAAAATGAGTTTACAATACAAACGAAACAACTGAAAGGTTTCAATGCCTCATGAGTTCTTCAATATAAGTGACACTGTATCACAAAGGAGATAAAATCTACACGCTTGTATGTAACTGCCTAACCCTTGAAGCTTACGCAACAGATCATCAGATGCGTTTGTTATGGTGCCACAAACAAAGACAAAACATAACAAAAAACAATTAGCCGGTAACCAGTAACAAAGCTAGACCAAACAACAAAAGGCATGCAGGAACTGGAATGCGCCTCGAATAAGAAACCACTTCGCAATCAATGTAATCATAAGCGAGCCGAAGCCTAACGATCACCCCCTGATTGGATGCCAGCTCAATGACGTAATAGGTTCCGAAAAGAAGCCATCTCAATTCGGACAGTTGATTGGAGCGGAGCAGTAGCATCATGCAAGCGTTCTATTCCAGGGCGGCCCGCTAATTGAGTAGCGTCTCGTTTTTTACGTCACAAAAAGCTTCCTTTGTCATAGACGATAGACATCGAGACGAGCGCATATAGCTGCGCATTTATATGGTTTTAGCTACTCTATCGTTTTAGCTATGTGTTTGGTCGAAGAAAGAGTTGTCCCTTCTCGGTGTTTACCGTCAACCAGCGGAAAATGAAACAAACAGGGAAGAGAGATAAACCACGCTCCATGAGATAAGTAGTTAGTATACGGAAGGTATTCCTCCTCGTTTTGTGATATATAACAAGTCTGACCGCTGTGTGTGTTCAGATGTGATGTTGGCGAAGTCAAATGACGGATAATGTAATACCCTAAGCAGAATGAAAGAGTGTGGTAGAACAGAAATCACGGCCATTGGGATCCTCGGGTAAAACAGTTCTAAAGAAGGCGACCTATCAGTGTTGCTATCTTCATTCTTCAATTCCGCGATGTGGCTACAGTTAAATATTGATACTGTCAGTAGGTATTGCTGAAATTCCATGTGTAACAATATCAATCTAACAATTATTTGGTGGAATTTGAGATTCAAGTAGGTACCAACTGATTTATCAGTAAAGGCGGCTCCACAGTGACACACCCAGTAAAGGCCATCCCACACCGACACATCCAGCTCGGGCCCGCCCAGCGCTGGGAAACTCCACAGCTAAGAGCTACCGCTGTCACCGAAAATGTATCTCCTCTCACTGTTCGTCCTAGAGATAACACGTGACAAAGTGGTCTCCATTGACAAAGCGTCCAAGCTCTAGAATGTTCTCGACGCTCCGACGCTCAGACAAACTAAATAGTCTTGACAGAAGAGGCACGGTGACAGCAGTTCATTTCAGAATACTTATCTCTAGAGAAGCCAGCATCCTCAATGAATGGAGCCCCAGTAATGAACTGCGAGTCTGGAATGACAATAGACTCATAACACCCACTGACGTAATAAAGCCCAGTGACGTAATAAGGTCTCGACTCGAAAATCACATACGTGACATGCTTACTGAAAAGGTGGGGCAGCGGGGCAGCACTTTGAATTTCCGTTCGGTAAATGAGAGGACAATTTTCGTTTCGAGCTGGCTGCAATAAAAGGCGGAAGTATATTATAGGAGGAACCAACTGTTACATTGGTGAAAGAGAAATGTCAACGAGGAAGCGATTTAGAAAAATTGGTGGCTAATGGCTAATGCAACTTAGAGTGCCCGACATCTTACGGGGAACCTATGTGTCTGTGTGACGCAGGCAACACATGGTAAGCGGCTGTTGTCAAATTTCATTCGGATTTATATGCAAGAGCTTTTACAAAGACAATATTTCAAGCAGTTGGATGGTTCATTGATCATCGGCATTTGGCATTGGAAATGAAGAGTACATACATATTGGTGTGGAAATGAAGAGTACAGATTTGTGTGAAAATGAAGAGTACATATTGGTGTGGAAATGAAAAGTACATATTGAAATGAAGAGTTCATATTTGTGTGGAAATGAAGAGTACGTATTTATGTGGAAATGAAGAGTACATATTTGTGTGGAAATGAAGAGTACCTACATATTTGTGTGGAAATGAAGGGTACATATTTGTGTGGAAATGAATAGTACATATTTGTGTGGAAATAACTAAAACGGCGATAGCGGCGATATCACATTTATAAAATGCAATAACCTTGAATAGCAACAGCTAGTGGATTTCTCTCCCTCTCCCCCCTCTCTCTCTCTCTCTCTCTCTCTCTCTCTCTCTCTCTCTCTCTCTCACTCAATCTCATTTTCCAATCAATTCCTACTCTTCCCACTTCCAAATATAATATCTTGCGTTCGCAATTACCATTTACTATCAATTTTATTGAACAACTCCAAACCTATCAAACGCACTGCAGACCAAAACTAATTTCTGCGGCATTTCCTGCTATTAACAACGTTCGAGAATGTCTCTAGCCGTAAATAGCCAGCCATTTCAATCTTGAGCTGGTTCGTTTAATCGGCCGTTTTGGACCGATAGTTGGTCTTTAAAAGGGCGGAAACTATCGCGCGGAATTGAAAAGGCGGGAACGGGAGAGAAGGAGCCACAAAGAGGGGGAGTTTAAAGGACGGGTCCATATATGGGGCGGGACATAAAAGGCGGCGCGGCACATATAAAAGAGCACGATCCTCAGGGGCGGGGTTTTCAGGGCGTGATGGCTCCTAAATCTCAACGTAGTTATACAATGGACGAGTGGGAGTATGTTTCATTGCACCGTCCAACAGGCTCTCGCTCTGCTTTCACACCACTTAACCCGCGCCCGGCTGGGGGTCCTGGATTTCCACGCCCTGCTGGGGGGGGGTGTTTGAACACCCCCCCTTGTAACTCGGCTCCTGGGCCACGTAGCGATACGCGGAAGGCGGTGTTCGAAAGAGCGTCAAAAATAATGACGAAATCACTTCAGTCAATTTTTTGGTCAGGTCAAAGGTCAGGTCACCAGAGGTCATTGAAGGCAAAATTTCGCCGATTTCCAGGTCGAATGTCGAAAATTTCCAAGAAGCCAACGCATAACTCGAGAACCAATAGAGCTATAGCGCCGCAGAAAAGCGCATTCGATAGCCCTGTTAAAGCCCTTTCTGAGTAATTCTCTCAGATTTGACCTAACGTCAACGGTGTTGCCTGCAGGGGGGAAAAAACTGCAAAAATAGCTGATTTTTTCGGAAATAGTTTTTCTGCAATAACTTTTGACCCAAGCCTTGTACGAGCTTACTTTTACCGGCATTGTGTTCCTCTCGTCAAGACGCATCGAATGAACTATAAGTTGACCTTGAAAGGTCAACATTAAAATTTGACCTCAGGTCAAGGTCATGACCTGACCGGAAAGGGTCATGTTGCATATCAGTCGATCCGTATCGTCGAGCTGAACACATCTAAGGCGTTTTCATCGCTCTAGCATGCCTCTATCAAAAGTTATTTGCGAAAAACTGTTAGATACCATTCGTGACCTAAGATGACCTCAGGGCATAAACAAGGGTCACGGACACCATTTTCATGTTCAGTGTGTCTAAACCACTCGTAAAGCGGTGTTTGGGAGTGTTTATAATGTCTTTTGTTCAAAAGAGGCGCATTTCAATTTTCTCCCATTGACTTATAATGGGGAGGTCGCAAAATTGATCTGACCTTAGGTCATCGATATCAAAATTCTGAGATAAACATTTTGTACATGCTATTGCTCTTAGCAATCGCTGAAAGTTTCAAAGCGATCGGTCACTCGGTGTAGCTATGACAGACATTGAAACTTTTTATGAGGTGAGGTCACTTCAAGTGACCTGGTGACCTGACCTTGAATGACCTTGGTCTGAAATTTTCACAACATGTGTAGAATTGATGTATAACAAGGTGGACCAAAAACGGCGGCGCTCCGCGCCGCCGTTTTTTTGAGATATTCGCGATAAACCACAAGGGGGGTGTTCAAACACCCCCCCCCCAGCAGGGCGCGGGTTAATCGAGCATTTCTCCGGAATGCTTGTGATGTGTTAGTATTAGATACAGATGAAAGAAGCCGCACTTTTGGTCAAAGTATGGAGCTAAATTTTAAACATTGATATCTAACATCTCAACCCACGACGAGAACAAAACTCCGACTACCAACATCCACCCCTTCATCGTAACCGCCTTATGTGACTCGGCGCGTGCAAACGGCCACCGGCCACCGTGAGGGGAGGGGGGGTCTCACCCTTCATGCGCGTGCAAGTGTGCACATGTGTGCATGGTCGCGCTACTCACTAAGGCGGCGCTGCTCACGCATCGTCAACTGCTGACTGTTCCGTGAACAGTACTTAGAACACGATACCGGGGGGGGGGGGGGTTGATGTGGAACATAGGCACGGTGCAACAGTAAACTTAGCGATGAAACATACCGACGTCAGGGGTGGTCAGTGCAGCGGTAGGGTAGGTGTTTGTTAGATACTTGTGTGGTGTTTGTACGGTGTTTGTACCGTGTTTGTACAGTGTCCGATGGTGGCTTACTTTGAGTGTTGTGTGGAGTGTTTGTACGTTTATTTGTAGCAGAAAGATGGGAAAGTATAATGAAATGATGAAATAATGAAGAAAAAATGAAAAGGAAATATGAAAAAAGAGGGGTTTAGAGCAGCATTTATCATCATTGGTTTTGTTCAATGAGTACCTACCTTAGTCTCATTCTTTCACACACAACCTTTTCGCTTCCTTGCAAAGTTCAAATCACCAACTTTCGGCACGAGTTTCTGTTCGGTAAGCAACAGTGAACAGCTCACTGTGCTCACGGAACTTTCCGATCCGACCATCTCCAATGTTTAACATCGGCACACACATGCTGTACGCTCTCAATCATCAGCCAATGAAAAACAAACAGAGGCTGAGCCGTCTGATGACAAAGGAATGGAGAGAGGGGAGAGAGGAGGGAGGGGAGCAGAGGGAGGGATGGGGTAGACAATAGAGGTGAGGGGGGGGGGTCGCTGACAGATACAGCCCAGGACGGGTGATAAAATGAAGCAACAGACGGGTGACACTGGACTGGAGGGAGCACTGGAGAGACAGAAGAGCAGTAGAGTAGAGGGTACTCGGAAGCCGACAATAGAAAGGCCAGTGGTGGGACAGAATGGGTAATAAAATGGAGTTAGGAGGAGGGGGTAGTGGAGATACATGGAGGGCAAGAAGGACAGAGCAATATAAAAGCCAGGTACTGGGTGACGCAGGATAGGAGATTCAGCATCGTGGCAATGAACAGGGCGGCAGTTAGAGATAGAATAGGACAGCTAATAAAATTAAGACGGTTAGTAGCTAAAATAGCCAAAGGTAGCGCACGACGGTTATATGGAGATTGGCTGACACTAGAAACTAAGAGGCGGACAGCAGGCAGTGCTCACATACGACAGGAAAGGGAGTAGAACAGAACAATGTCTGATTACTAAGAAGGCATGGGTCTGTTCTTGCCTGTTTTCCCACGTCATAACGGGATAAACAAATAATCATGCCACTGCCGGCCCTGACACAAGAAAAGACATGAATAATGCTAGACTAACGCTGTATAGGTAAACATGAATAGCTGCGTATATAAGCCGACATCCCGTTATATTTTCACAGCAGACCAGCCCTATAGGCAGACACCAAAGACGCTGGTAATCTCACTATGCGGCTATGTCAAATTCATCGGACAACACACTGTGGTTAATTCTTGAGAAGTCCCCATCTAGCATCCATTCCATGGGTCGGGTTACACTAGCCCAAACCGGACAAACTTGCGGACGAGCTTGTCCATAAACCCATCTAACGTCACTCATAAATCTTCACAATCAGTGCCAAGGAATTCAGAGAATTGGAATATTCTGATTCGAGGAAATGAGAGACGATGCATTGTTAGACATGACATCACCAGAAATGCGGTGAGGAGACAAGGTTAGCTGTTGTCATGTGGGAGAGTGGTGAGATTGTGCTTTTAGAAAAAGATAGGTTACTGGTTAGGTGTGGGGTTGCTTTTGGTATGTATTGGGTGTCAATTAGCTGCGCCATGGAGTGTTTTATGCGTCGGGTAAATAGGTAACATATGGTGACTTAGATGTGTAATGAGGAGAGAGAGAGAGAGAGAGAGAGAGAGAGAGAGAGAGAGAGAGAGAGAGAGAGAGAGAGAGAGAGAGAGAGAGAGAGAGAGAGAGAGAGAGAGAGAGAGAGAGAGAGAGAGAGAGAGAGAGAGAGAGAGAGAGAGAGAGAGAGAGAGAGAGAGAGAGAGAGAGAGAGAGAGAGAGAGAGAGAGAGAGAGAAAGGGCGAATAACGTCATCAAGCCTCAATTTAAAAAGACGAACATCACAGCAAACCCACAAAGACAAGCATCCTGTATAATGCAAACGAGAATGCAACACCCCACGTCATTAGGCAAGCATGTGTGGTGTGATGAATCAGAGATGGCACGAGTTAGACATGGGCATCCCAGATTGTGAGATTAGACTTGTTAGACAAATGTCAGCCAGAAAAACACATTTAGTGTGTTTCTATGTTGCGAAGAAGAATGTGCAAAGTGACAAAGCCACTCGTTCTCTTCACACTGTCTTGGTTTATCGTTTCAACGTTTAGCAGTATAGGTATAAACAATCATAGCAAATGCACAGAACAGAACTACAATGGTAATGACATGCAACGATCAGCATTTTATCTAAATCCATGGAGATAGATTCTTCTCTCTGAAAAAGTATGCAAGATAATGTTTAAAAACAACAACAACAACCACAATCGGAAGTGAAAACCATTTTAAATACCATCAATAGCATTCAGCAGCATGATTTCTTGCAATGTCACTGTAAATAGTCATTGGTTTTCTTTTTTCTTGGTAACACTTCACACTGACCGGTAACATATTCTAAAATTCCTCAGCTACCCATAACCCCGCGAGCTGAATCTCTAACATCGCACCTGCCGGGAGAAACCACGGCCTTGTCAAAACCGGTTTTGGCTTTATGTGACCTCAGCTTGCCAAATCTGAGGGAAACATGCAAAAATGCACCATAAGCTGGCTGCGCCGGCTGCCGATAGAGATGATTTTTGCGTGTATTGGAAAGTGCCGATCGAGGAAGCATGCTGGAGCCATGCCGATCATTCTTATTGGAAATGGCTGACACGGCTGGCGTTTGGCAGCTGCAGCTGCAGATGCACACATGCCGTTTTAGTTCGTTTCTCACGATTTCAACAATAATAAATAGGCAGTCAAAATAGCAAAATCCTGGGCCATAGCTTGACGAAAAATGAAGAGTGAAACGAAATTTCTAAGCGCACACGAGAAGCAAAATGTGAGTTACGGATTTTCACAATATCTGTGAAAAATCAAAGCAGCACGAAAATCTCCATGTTTCCATGACGTAATCAATCCAAACATCCAAACAAATGACGTCGTCCAGTGGTCCGTCAGCTGTCACCGTCAGACACACCTGTCATCGGCTGTCAGCTGTCATGAAAGGACAGCTCACATGTGCCAATACAGCAGTTATCAGTCAGTGTCAGCGGACGTCAAAACGCATCAATCGTATCGTAGGTATATGCTGAGGAACGGAGCACTTGTGTGGTATAGTCTGCAGGTGCCTGCATCTGGTTGCAGTGCTGAGTTTGGGCTAGTATGTTGGTTTCACTACATTAACTACATTGGCAGCTACATAACTACATTGGCAGGCCTGTGGGTAAATTATCTTGCTGGTTCGGCAAATTTCCAACGTGATCAGCAGCTAATTGCCTGGTGCCATTTGGCCGTTTATATCATTCGAAGGCGGATTGATGATAGCAAATATCGCTGAACAATTCACATAATTGTCTCGACATTTACTTGCATTAAATAATATTGAAAAGTTGGGGCGAAAATTTAAGTTCCGTCTACAATAATCCATGTCGTACACTGACAAGCATCTCCAAATTACCGTAAAATATAGCAAACGAAGTCCCATAGCACACCAAAGCTGCGCGCGTTATTCCTAAATTATTTGTTCCGTCATGGTTGTCAGTTTGCCAGTGTAGATAACGCGTAGTGCATCGTTAGGGGCGATGACACGCAGCCGAATTAGAACGATCATTTGTGTGTCATTCATCTGTCATTAGAGACCATTAGACATTAGAGCTGTCAACTACGCTTCATCAGGGCTGTCAACAAGCTCTCATTATTACCTTCTGGCGTCAAAGACATTTCCGACGCACGAAGACAGCAAACGCACCAGGTTGGTTCCATCTCTCGCCTCCCGCGAGGCCGTGGAAACATACAAACATCCAGCGATTCTATTTTTCAATCACAGCTCTCCTCCCTCCCCCCTCTCTACCATTCACTAACCCAAACCTTGCCTCAAGCAGAACCACACACAGTATCTGACAAGATACAGCTCATGCCTGTATCTGTATCTGGTGGCTGTATGTGAGATGTTAGCTCGTAGCTCAAATACCCGAAGCTTATATTTTCCCAAAGCTACCCGAACTATGAAAGACAGACCAATGAAAAACACGGTGTGAGTACCAACACTGAAAGCAAAATAAGGATAAGGCGTCCGGTAAATAAGCTGCCACGGAAACGGGCAGAATGCAAGAGATAAACAGAGGTAATGAAAGTTTTTCGGACTCACAGAATACGGTTCATATATGGGAAACTAAACAGTAGGCGCACTATTAACAGTGAGTGTGTATAAAGTATTCAGCAGCTCTTAGCTGCTCCACGAACATTTGTTGACGAATAAATTAGGAGGAATGTATCACTCAGTGCGCCTCACCACCCGCTGGTAAATGAGTCCTCACTGGTAAATGAGTCATCTCCGACAGGTAATGAGCTACCCAGCCCGTGCCTGTGGGCCAGGAGGGGCAGGTAAACATGAGGGTGGGATGGAGGGGAGGGAGGGGTTGACTCGGGTGGTGACAGGGGCGGCTGGGTAAACTCAGCGGGGGGTCGGGCGGTAGGGTAGGCGCGATGACAGGAGGGATGGAGGGGTCTAGAAATGTGTTACAATTCCCAAACAGATGCTATTCCGTAAAGAGCAGAACAAAATAAGGCATTTTGAATAGATGGACCACACCGGCGGGGCGCTGTCAAAAGCACATTAAATAACTGCCTTTCTATCCAATACAAAGGTAATCTTCAAAAAAACAGCATTTTATATCAAAACATCGAGCGGAAAGTGTAAGAATTATATTTAACCCTATTAGTGGCAGGCTCCTGGCTACCCCATATTAGTGGCAGGGGGGGGGGGCTGTTTACGACCCCCCCTTGATATCTCGAGATCTAACCGGCCGATTTTCAAAATTCAAACGGCATTCGATTTGGCTCAACGAGATCTACATTTCTAAAAAAAAAATAAAATTCAAAAATGTCAATAGGGGGGTAGAGGGGGGTAAAAACGGGCAAATTGCAGATACATTTTAGACTGTTTATCACGGCCAGGTTTCTGAACCAATCTTAACGCAACTTTTGCCGATCGATAGAGAATGAACCCGGAATTCACATGGATCCTAAAAATATGCATTTTCAAAAATCATAGGCGGATACAGATCATTGAGATTGGGGGTACACAAAAAGTATAGTAAATAAGTTTTTTGTTGGTACTGTTTCTAAAAAGGGTGGCAATGGTCTTGTTATGTTACAATTTTCTTATGAGAGAACGACTAAAATTGTATTGGTCATGCATAGGCGGTGTCAGGGCACCTATGTTGGGAGGTAAAAAATAACCCCCCTTTTTGGACGCCTGGATCCGCCTATTATAGCAAAAACGTGTCAAAAGAGGATGCACAATAACTTTGTATATGTTATCACATGATACCTTTCATTCACTGTTCGTAAAACTGGTGCAGCATCGTGATCTTCGCCCAAATGACTCGCTTCACGAATAGGACCCCCCAATTTCCAGTGCTCTGGAGCCGCCCCTGGTAAAGTTATGAACTTGAAATTTTCAGGGAATGTGCCCAATTTAGTTTTAGGAAAAGTCAGAAAATTTCAGCATCGTAGCTTCAGCGGTTTCGGAGATATTCCCGAAAAACCTGAGGGGTGGATAAAAACAACCCACCCCTGCCACTAATAGGGTTAACGAGACCAAAACCAAATACATGCTGCAAAATGGCTGATATATGAGACATACGGGAAAGAGGTTTGTCAATATCAACAAGTTACATAGATTCCGAAGCGTTGAGTCGTGAAGTTAGGTAGCTGTTCTGATCAAAACCACCCAATTCGCTTGGCTCAAACAAGAATACCGGTCTAGATAGCCTTCAGAACCAACCAAATCCCGCGCCGACTTGAAATCTCAATCTTCCGCCATCCAAATCCCTACAGATTACCGACAAAATGGCCCATAACACACCAGTCATAACCACCTCCACCGATAACATATCACAATTCAGCCGAAATATGACAGGTTTAAACCACCTCGATGCATCATTTGGGTCGGACGCGTGCCCGAAATCATCAATCATAATACAATGGTAATGAAGTCATAATAGCGAACATTCCTCCGAGAAATTAGTGAATCGTTTTGTGTGGGTGGTCGGGTTACGAGCTGATTGGTATAAGGCGTAGGATATGGGTAGTGTGTGGTGGGATAGAGGAGGAGGGTGTACGACTACGTGCCATTGCCATGGCATCTCAGTGATATGCTTGGGAGTGCACTGATCTGGCGATTCTTGGTGAGGTCAGGCATTTGATCGTGGCAGTAGGACCCAAAGAGCATATTCACTGAGGTTCGTACTGGTAACCATTAACCAGTGATCAAAACTGAACTACTTGTAATAAAATGAGCATTAGAAAACGTGAATACATACAAGCAGGGGACATTTTAGAAGCTACAATGTACATACAAAATACAATATACAAATGTAGATAACAAGAAGGCACACCAAGTGGCGGTTATCAAAGGGGAATCAGGATACATCTACAAGCAGCTCCCAATGTAAAACTAGCGACCCCATCTCCCCCCCCCCCCCCATACTTTACCCAGCATCATTTATCACACATCCTACTATGAATCCCCTTTCAGTCTCTGATATATCGGCGACTGATTGCTCGATTGTACTGCGGTCAACCACTACAAAATACACCGCATACAAACCAACAGTAGAACTTCTTTATCCCACCCGCGCTACGGGCGGTGGGCCAGCATTCAAACGGTTACAAATGGAAGCGTGGCATTTGCATACAGATATGCGTTTTTGCGCACATATGGTTAGGAAGAGCTGGATCTTGTTTGTTAGATATGGATGAGATCGTCGACTGAATGATAGGTGGGGAGAGTAGCGGTGGAATAATGTGGCTTTCTTGGAGTAAGAAAAGATGGTAAAACTGACCTCCTTTCTGGAAGTCTTGCAGGACTACGAAGCGTTGCTAAGGAGTGCGACATGATCTGAAGATGTGTGACACGTCTCACGTGTCATGTGAGCCCTGAGTCTGACTCATGAAGATGACTCACCTGGAACAAAAAAGAGACAAAAGTGAGAAAACGTGATCAGCAAACTACGATATTTGAGCATTTGTTTAGTTGAAATTACACTCAAAATCAGTCCTTCTGGTCTGTTGAGGCTGCAACAGACTCTTTCCGCGTTCAGGAAATCGCATGCGAGAGCCTATTCAAATACATGGAAGCACGCTCGCATCAATCGCACGTACCTCCCGCAAGCGATTGATGCGAGAAGAATTACAATGTATTTGAATAGGCTCTCGCATGCGATTTCCTGAACGAGGAAAGAGTCTGTTTCAGCCTTTATATTCGCATAAAACATCGTTGCGATGAGCGTCCAATGAACAACAGTCAAACACCCGTTTCTTGTGAAACGAAGACTTTCTGAAGAGAGAGAGAGAGAGAGAGAGAGAGAGAGAGAGAGAGAGAGAGAGAGAGAGAGAGAGAGAGAGAGAGAGAGAGTGTGAGTGAGTAAGTGAGTGATTGAGTGAGTGAGTGAGTGAGTGAGTGAGTGAGTGAGTGAGTGAGTGAGTGAGAGTGAGAGAGAAAGAGAGAGAGAGAGAGAAAGAAAGAGAAAGAGAGAGAGAGAGAGAGAGAGAGAGAGAGAGAGAGAGAGAGAGAGAGAGAGAGAGAGAGAGAGAGAGAGAGAGAGAGAGAGAGAGAGAGAGAGAGAGTAGCTAATGCGAAAAATCGTGGGAGTTACGAGTCAAACAAACATCACTGATCACCCATTAGATTCCTTCATTCAACACAACGCCAAACCGACAAACTGTAATTTGCACAATTCACAACCGCGGCTGAGGCCAGCATTAGGTCATTAGGAACAAATTATGGGATATGAAAGATGATGAGCAAATAGAGCGAAACTTCGATAAACGCCTCCACAAAGCGCGCTCGGGTCCTAATTTGTTATCGATTCAGTTGGCGGTGAGTCAGTTTGAGGCTTTGAGTTGGATGTAGTCAACCTCTCAGCATCTGATATGTGCTATTTCAATGGTATGTATACCTTACAATAGCTGTTTTACTTCTGTACGTTATCTAGATTTTGCCAACCACTATTTCAACTTGTTATTCACTACCTACTGATATTTGTTAAATATAACCGGCTTCATTATCTGACTTTTCACTCATTACTATATTTTTCCACTATATATCTGACTTTTCGACAGTTACATTTTACTCAACTCATCACTACCTCCAAATTCCACCCACCTCTATCTCTCACTTCCACCCAACTCTAACCATAACTTCCTCCATCAGCTGTCTACAACTGCCGCGAATGCCATCAGGGCTGCTGCGTCTCTACGAGCGATGGTCTGGGCGAACCCAAACCGATCATATCTCTCTGACATAGTTATTAATGATGCCAGAAATGGCGCTAAGAACTGCCGTGAATTTCTGCCGTGTCATTTGGTATGATGAGAAGGGAGGTTCAAAGTCAGTAGGCGGAGAGTTGTGAGGAGAGAGGTCACTGTTTGCTAACAAGGAGATGACGGTCATTGTTAGGCTGACATTAAAATATGACGTTCACTCTAGACGTTCAAATGATGTTCACCTATAGCTCGATGTCTAGCAAATGTAAATTACAAACATAACAAGAAGCAGGCGCACTATGTGTCCAAGACAGTAGCCTTCTTAGTCCCCATAGCCTCTCAGTTGACCTTGGTCCTGGCGCCAACTCTATACATCATATTCATACAGGACACTATATACTTAGGCTTATGGTAAAGGTGCAAAGGAGGTCTTCATCTTGAAATCTCAGTAGGCAGCAAGCCTACAACGCGCCTGACTCCTGGTAGGCTCTGCACTCGACACTCCAGTTGTAGACTCGCTGTCTCTGCGCGCCCAGACACTCTCTCATTCCCCGGCGGTCTCTGTGCGCCCGGCAAACAAGAAGTGCCGGAAGGGTGCATTCCACCCATACCACAAATTCCTCACATTTTATCGGAAAGATCTCCCCTCGTGCTACTGGAGAAAACATGACAGCGCTTGGTGCGCAGACGGCTATATGTACAACGGCTATATGTATGTAGGATGGGTTAATTTAGGGTCCTTATTTTGCGTTGTTATCTTGTGATTAAAAACATCTGCGCAATAAACTATGAAGTCTGCCGAATAAACGACTTAAACAGCAATCTAACTACCTTAGCTTCTCGCGCTTAAAGGGAGATAATGACCTTTTTCCACAAAATCTGAGTTAGGACCATTTTCTGACAAAACACAACAAGTTATAATGTAAATTAAAACCATTTTGCTCAATTCGGTACCTTGCCGCAAATATCTCAACTTGAAGTCACGTTAGCGGGGAGCGCTGAAAATGACCGTTGAATAAGTACTTACATCACTTTTTGGTACCTACTTGCATGTAATTTTGTAAAATGAGCGTATTCCTTACATTTGATCTTCATCACATCTAGTTAGTTAATGGTCGTCTATAGTGCCTTCAAAAGATATTCATGGATTGGGGGTGGTTTATGTCTAAATTTACGCAACTATTTTTCCTGTTATCATCTGACACCATATGCTGCTATTTTAGTAGCAACGACTCATTTTGAATCGGTCCCGCCAACTGCACAATAAAAGAAGATAGATACAACACTTTTGCGGCATCACTGAAAAACTTATGCAGTACTGTTATCAAAATTCTCATAACACCGTTCGACAAACCTGAAGTCTTTTTGAAATAAATATGCTTGTATTTTTCGCTTCAGGCTCTGACGCCAAAATAATGAATTTCGTAGTCGCAATCGCAAGATTTGGCTGCGTTCCTGGCGCATGCCGTTCATTTGTGGCGCAAAATAATGTAAACAGTGTCATTGGAAACAAAGAAGAGTAGGCACTATGTACCCCCGAATTAGAATCTAATTAATTCTAAACCGAATTAACTCTAATTCAAATTAGAATCCTTACAACCAAGCAACGACAAGGCGATAACATAAACAAAAACCCAAGCGTCGCTGTTTGAAACAAAAGCGCCATATACTGCGACTTTTTTATAGAGAAGGACAACGCATTTCGGTGGGTGTTACAAGTACTGCAAGTACTGCTTCTTTTTTGCAAAAATAAAAACCTTTTTCACATACGAAAATGTGCTAGGAAATTTTCATATTTTATAGAAACTACAGTAGAAATAGTATAGATGTCGAGTAATTTTTATTTAAGAAAAAAGAAAGCTCATTATCTCCCTTTAACCCGCGCGGGGCTGGGGGGGTAAATTTTACCCCCCCTCGCGAATTTTTGCGATATCTCAAAAACGGCGGCGCGCAGCGCCGCCAAACTTTCAGTACCTTTTCTTACATCAATTTGACACGTTCCCTGAAAATTTGAGCGAAATCCGTCGGATTTTTTTTGAGAAATTGACGTTTTAGTGACGTCATGTTCGCCATTTTCGCCTCAAAAACGGCAAAAGTTCAAACGCCGCTAACATCTTCATTTTTAAAGGAATCAAGACGTAACAAAAAAGGTTATACGTAATTTTACTTTGTCTATCAAATGGCTATCTCGGTTTTTTGAAAATTTTGGATTTTGGCCTATTTTTTTCAAAAAACTGACTTTTTTGGGAAAATCATTATAAAATCCAAAATTTTGAGTCTATCGAAAAAACCGGAATATATGTCAGAGAAGTGGTCTATGTGCACCTACATACCAAATTTTAGAAGAATCGGTTCAAAAATGTGGGAGTTATTCAAAATTTTATGACGTCACGACACACAATTTTTTTTTGAAAAAATGACCTTTTTGGAAGTTCTAGACCTCGTACGGAAACAAAAATAGCACCATTCGATTCGCCGTGAAAAACTGCATCAGATAGACACCTTTTTAGGCCTTAACAACCAACTTCAAAATTTGACCTCACTTGACCTGACCTTGACCTGACCTCGACCTGAAATTCATCCAGAGGTGGTCCATATCACTTATTGAGTGTGCCTATTGAATTCTATGAGTAAAATGACCCATAAAACATGTGTCGCACATGCCCTTTTCTATATTTTGTTTTTTGGTGACCTGACCTGACCTGACCTGACCTGACCTTGACCTTGACCTCTGAATGATATTGTATGCAACGAATATTGTCTTGGTAGCCTAAGAACACGTTTTGGGCGATCAGTCTCAGTCCATGACTCCATTCTTCGGCAACTACGGTGCAAGGCCGATACTGTAGAAACTTGCAATTTGTACCCTTGACCTGACCTTGACCTTGACCTCAAACTTTAAATTAAGTACATGTTTTTAGTAGTTCGTGATGAGAGCTTTCGATTGGCGTTTGAATTTTCCAAATCGGACCATTAGTTCGGGAGATAACAGGGGGGGTAAAATTTACCCCCCCCAGCCCCGCGCGTTCGGCTGGAGACCCCAGCCCCGCGCGGGTTAACTTCTTGCAACAGGTATGGCAAACAATCCGTCTTGGTCATGGAATATTCCACAAGGCATTTTGTTCCAGTCCTTGTTGTCATCCACACTAACACAATCAATTATCTGTTTGTGCTCAGGATCATACGGCGGAGATCATTGATACTGCCACAGCACAAAACGCCCACCCATTGTAGTGCATTTACAATCACATTGTACGTTAACCCGCGCCCTGCTGGGGGTCCTGGATTTCCACGCCCTGCTGGGGGGGGGGGGTGTTTGAACACCCCCCCTTGTAACTCGGCTCCTGGGCCACGTAGCGAGACGCGGAAGGCGGCGTTCGAAAGAGCGTAAAAAATAATGACGAAATCACTTCGGTCAATTTTTTGGTCAGGTCAAAGGTCAGGTCACCAGAGGTCATTGAAGGCAAAATTTCGCCGATTTCCAGGTCGAATGTCGAAAATTTCCAAGAAGCCAACGCATAACTCGGGAACCAATAGAGCTACAGCGCTGCGGAAAAGTGCATTCGATAGCCCTTTTAACGCCCTTTCTGAGTAATTCTCTCAGATTTGACCTAACGTCAACGGTTTTGCCTGCAGGGGGCAAAAACTGCAAAAATAGCCGATTTTTTCGGAAACAGTTTTTCTGCAATAACTTTTGACCCAAGCCTTGTACGAGCTTACTTTCACCAGCATCGTGTTCCTCTCGTCAAGACGCATCGAATGAACTATAACTTGACCTTGAAAGGTCAACTTGAAAATTTGACCTCAGGTCAAGGTCATGACCTGACCGGAAAGGGTCATGTTGTATATCAGTCAATCCGTATCGTCGAGCTGAACACATATAAGGCATTTTCATCGCTCTAGCATGCCTCTATCAAAAGTTATTTGCGAAAAACTGTTAGATACCATTCGTGACCTAAGATGACCTCAGGGCATAAACAAGGGTCACGGACACCATTTTCATGTTCAGTGTGTCTAAAACACTTGTAATTCGGTGTTTGGGAGTGTTTATAATGTCTTTCGTCCAAAAGAGACGCATTTCAATTTTCTCCCATTGACTTATAATGGGGAGGTCGCAAAATTGACCTGACCTTAGGTCATCGATATCAAAATTCTGAGATACACATTTTGTACATGCTATTCCTCTTAGCAATCGCTAAAAGTTTCAAAGCGATCGGTCACTCGGTGTAGCTACGACAGACATTGAAACATTTTATGAGGTGAGGTCACTTCAAGTGACCTGGTGACCTGACCTTGAAT
The DNA here is from genome assembly GCF_019059575.1 of Amphibalanus amphitrite. Classification (NCBI taxonomy): domain Eukaryota; kingdom Metazoa; phylum Arthropoda; class Thecostraca; order Balanomorpha; family Balanidae; genus Amphibalanus; species Amphibalanus amphitrite. The sequence goes on from NW_024883938.1 coordinate 29,453, forward strand.
GACCTTGGTCTGAAATTTTCACAACATGTGTAGAATTGATGTATAATAAGGTGTACCAAAAACGGCGGCGCTCCGCGCCGCCGTTTTTGAGATATTCGCGAAAAACCACAAGGGGGGGGTGTTCAAACACCCCCCCCCCCCAGCACGGCGCGGGTTAATGCAATCAATCATCCTTACCCTACGCACACCACGCGCGATCAAAAATACGCCAGAACAATGGCTGCCGAGACTAGCTCAGCAGTTGGCCGCAGACGTCCAGTCTATCTATCCACGCCCAATCCGCTTACAAATCATAATAGTGATGAGCTATGGAAGATACAAATCTAGATTCGACTTTATATGGAAATCCGATCAGAAGCGTCATTTATTGTGAGATTAGAGACATGTGCGTGGGAGGAGGGTGGGAGAGAAAAGATGGACGGATGCGTCTACGTGGGTTTCGTGCTTTTTAGCGATTGGAGAGTGGCATGGTTCAGAATTGAGTCAGAAATGTTTCAGACGAGGATAAAGGAAAGAGACACACCTCGCCCTAACATTGATGATATATACAAAAACGTAAGGTGTTCGTTTCTTTCACTGGCTTTAAAGGGTTCAGTAAGGATATCATTGCTACTTCCTGATACTGTATCAAGTTTTTCAAAGCTATCTTTTCATTTAAACTTAGGTCTCCATCGCCAGTCAGCTCGCGGAAGTATCTTCCAACAGGTTCATCGACCACTGTGAACCGAGTCCACAACAAAACCACTCTATTTCTGATACAGCTTCCTCTTCGCTACACCACCTCAATATCACTATTGCGACACGCACATAATACACCTGACGAGTGCATGCACTGTGCGCTTTTCACTGTGCACTGTGAACTGTGTTTTGTGCACCGGGTGTCGTGTCTTCCGACAGGTACTACCTCATTAGTGTCGGCATTGAGGTGTAACTGCTCGACCGCTGACAGTTCAACGGCGCGAAGAAAAGAAGAAAGGCAAGACAAGGGAGAAAACATGCGGGTGTCTGTCAGAGCTTGAACGTATGCAAGAGGTAAGCCAGAGAATGGTACAGTACTTGAGTAGATGCAATAGGTTGTCAAATGCTCTGCAAAAAATATCCCAGAGAAGAAATAACACTTCAAACACAAATAAATATGCATGGGAATTCAGGAAAAAAATGAATATGATACCCATAGAAACAAACGCTTTTTCATCTCTGCGTGCACAAAAAGGCATAACTTTATTTTCTTGCAGCATTTACGTGGCTCTTCCATGCAAATCAAGGATCCATAAAAAGTAATATGCCTGAGATAAACCCCTCTGAGATAAATCGTTGTAAGCCAAGAACAGTAGCGGTAAGACATGCACGACTGCTTTTCTGACGGACAACAGCAAAAGAAAACACAAAAATGGAATAACTGAGATGTCTGCTAAGTCGCTTCCCACAGTACTTAGCAAACGCTTTAGGCTGATTTTGTTCTTTGTTGTGTTTGCTGAGAGGATTCCATGTGGCTTCCACTGCTTACCGGTCTGTTTATTAAGATGGAAGCCTAAATGGCGTGGGATCTATGCTTTCAAAGCTTCTGTTACCACCAGAATCTGTGTAACCTTCGTCAAGGTTGGAGGGTTAGCCGTGGATTACAAACTGCATCCTGTGATTATTTAAACTGTCAGGATGTTCAAAGGGAGCGGCAAGCAACAATGTCACGTGTAGTTCGTGGGAAATGACCAGAGATAAGTGGCTCACCCTATCCGTCGCTTTTCGCTTCGTTTTTCTCTACTGTAGGTATTGTTGCGTGGGTAACACGGCGTCAGTTTAGGAATGTCATGGTGGCAGTGTCCCACTTAACCCTCGCCGGACCTATTGGTTTTCTACATACGCGCCGGCCGAGGGGGGGGGGGGGGCGGGTACGACCCCCCCCTCGCCGTTTCGCCCCTGGTGGAGCTAGCGCGTCGCGGAAAAAACGAGCGTGTGCGCCGTTACGAGACGCAGAGATTGGTACCCGATTTTAAGGTCCTAGGTTAACCGGTGACCTCTGAGGTCAGGTCAAGTGCCCCAGGGTACGGTTCAGTTTTTGGTGAATAACTTCGCAAAAAACGGCCGCAGAGCGCCGATTTTGGCAGCATCGTGTTCGCCTCGCTCAGGCGCGTCGAATGATATACTTTTTGTCCGGGTCAGGTCAACTTGGGGTGTTGACCTCAGGTCAAGGTCAGGTCAGCACCCCCAGGTCACGAAGTTGGTCGAAAGAGGTCATGTCGCATATCATTCGATTCGGCAGACCTTCCTGAGTCCATTGGTGCCTTTCCCGACTCGGTAGCACAATTTGATCAAGAGTTATTGACGAAAAACTAATTTGACCTTGATGACGTCATAAATGACGTCACGCAAGGTCAACATTGCAAAAGTGACGCATCTAACCTTGCAAGGAGTGCATCAAATCACGATTCTGTGTGCTTGAGATAGTTGGAGATCGTTCCCGGCGCCAGAATCGCAGTTTGAATTTTTCCCCATTGACTTATAATGGTGAGGTCACGAAAATGACCTGACCTCATATGACCTTTAGGAAAAATCCGAGATATACAAGTTGTGGGACTCATAATGGATACTAGATCCTGCAAGTTTCATTTCCCTGTGACATCTCCTCTGGCAGTGAGGGCGTTGCGAAGTTGCGACATCTGAAGACCGTGCAGAGGTTCACTTATGACGTCATAGGTCAGTGACCTGACCTGACCCAAAAATGCGGTTGGTGTCAAAAGATCCGGCTTGGATCAAAGGTCAGGTATGCCAAGTTTCAGCTCTCTATCGCCAGCGTGTTCGGAGCTATCGCGAAAAAAACCTATGGAGGGGCGGCACCCGCCCCCCCCCCCTCGGCCGGCGAGGGTTAACCCTATTAGTGGCAGGGGGGGGGGGGGTTGTTTTTATCCACCCCTCAGGTTTTTCGGGAATATCTCCGAAACCGCTGTAGCTACGATGCTGAAATTTTCTGACTTTTCCTAAAACTAAATTGGGCACATTCCCTGAAAATTTCAAGTTCATAACTTTACCAGGGCGGCTCCAGAGCACTTGGAATTGGGGGTCCTATTCGTGAAGCGTGTCATTTGGGCGAAGATCACGATGCTGTACCAGTTTTACGAACAGCGAATGAAAGATATCATGTGATAACATATACAAAGTTATTGTGCATCCTCTTTTGACACGTTTTTGCTATAATAGGCGGATCCAGGCGTCCAAAAAGGGGGGTTATGTTTTACCTCCCAACATAGGTGCCCTGACACCGCCTATGCATGACCAATACAATTGTAGTCGTTCTCTCATAAGAAAATTGTAACACAACAAGACCATTACCACCCTTTTTAGAAACAGTACCAACAAAAACCTTATTTACTATACTTTTTGTGTACCCCCAATCTCAATGATCTGTATCCGCCTATGATTTTTGAAAATGCATATTTTTAGGATCCATGTGAATTCCTGGTTCATTCTCTATCGATCGGCAAAAGTTGCGCTAAGATTGGTTCAGAAACCTGGCCGTGATAAACAGTCTAAAATGTATCTGCAATTTGCCCATGTTTGCCCCCCTCTACCCCCCCCCCCCTATTGACATTTTTTAATTTTTATTTTTTAGAAATGTAGATCACGTTGAGCAAAATCGAATGCCGTTTGAATTTTGAAAATCGGCCCGCTAGATCTCGAGATATCAAGGGGGGGGGGGTCGTAAACAGCCCCCCTGCCACTAATAGGGGTAACCAGGGGCCTGCCACAATAGGGTTAAACCGTCACGCGTAAACTTATTTTCTTCCCGTGTACAGGCTACGATACTAGGAAGGTATATGTTACGCCAAAATGATATATCTGTCAAATTTTGGGACTTTCAACGCCAGTCGCCAGTAGGGTTTGGGTTTCCCTGTAAGGATAACCCAAACTCTCCTAGTCACCAGCAATAATTGTGAAATGGGCCACATCCAGGATCGAACCTACGTCATTCACATCATCTCACCCCGCCACCAACCACTTAACAGCCGGTCTAGCGATTGATCCTCCCCTCCCTGCACTGGGGTAAAACCAGTCCCATTAACAGCTTAGAGGTGCATTGAGATGCCTTGACAACCTGTCTATTTCGGCAGCCAGGCCTGTCATTCCATTATCCAAGCTTTGATGACGCATCACGCTTGGAAGCAGCCGCCACAGCCACTGGTTTAAACTAGACAACCTTATACGAGTAAGATGGAATGAAGCGCGCGCTCTGTAGTTCGTATGCACCGTCGGTCTTTGATGGATTGCGTTCAGTGAGATATTAAAA
>NW_024883939.1:0-33332 GCF_019059575.1 Amphibalanus amphitrite
ATAGGCTGTGCCGCATCGCATCACCGGGCTGAGTTCACAAATTATAGCTTTCCCAATGCTCACAATCGACACGCTCAATTGCGTGATAAACGGCACAACTTAGCGCTCCGGTCAACTGATAGCTTCTGAGGAGTGGAACATCATTTCGTAGTCGACTATACATGCACGCGAAATGGGTACTTCTCCCTGCTACCCTCTATCCCCACGACAGAGAAGTTTACTGCCAGCTTTATCTGCCGTACCTATTGCAGATCTCTAAAACGGTGCATATGCGTCAAAATGATCTCGCAATCAACAGCATCTACTTCTTCTACAGGTGATACTGATGCCTTTTGTGGCTGTGTGGAATGCTAATCCTGCAATTGTTATGGAATCACAAATACATTATTACGATACCCTCTATCTGCAAACCGGACAATATGCTTTCGGTTGTTTATGTCGGCGAACCTTATTCTCGACATATCCGTGCGATTTCAACATTAATCACATTGTTACACTATGAAAACATTACCGGAGACGAAATAATCATTTTGAAGAATAGCGTGGCATTTGTTACCTATGCATTACAAATTACAATGCACATTACCTTACACATTTTATGGGCACCGATGAACTCTGAAGTCCGGTCGCCCTATAATCACAAATCATTAATTACATTACACGTACCATACAACGATGATAATTCAGCTTAGCGCGAAATATTCTTGATCGAATCGGTGCTGCTCAGTGGCCCTTCCCTAAACCGAAAACATCATGCAGCAAGAAGTGTGCTAAATTTTTGCGTTCCGCTGTGTTTCAGGTCCGGTCGTATCAACCTCGTCCGCGGTCCGGCTGGTTCTCCGTTCTACGCTGTGGCCTGTGGTTTCTCGAGGAAGAAACCAACGCAAAGTCGACAGTTTATCCGGTGTTCCGCAGGCTTCTGCGTCGATCTGAGCTAACAAGGCTGGCTACATGGGCAGAGCGGCAGCTGCCAGCTGCCTTTGGCTGTCTAGTGGCTATACCGACATAGAAGATAGGTAACCACTTCAACTGCTGTTCGGTCTAAATCTGGCGAGCCCTATTCAAACTTCCCTAAAGCTGATAGCTGTCTGAGTCTCTGCTACGATGAAGCTCGTGCTTTCAGTTTTATGTCGTAACTCGTAAGGACAATTTCGTTACGTGTAGTTCGAGTGCCGTACAAACGGTTTCAGATTAGGATCTATTTTTGGGGAAAAACGACCATTCGCTTATGCGCACTATTCCCTTTTAATTGCTATCTTATCGTTTTACCATTATTGCCTTCTAATTTCTCATATGGCGGCCAGAAGTCCCTTTAATCCGGCACTGGCAGCCCCAGATTCTAGGATGACGAGGCCAGGGTCATCTCATTCCGGCTTCCACACTGCCCGCTACACTGTCGAGTGTCGCGTTTACATAACATTTTTGACGAGGCTCTAGCTCGTTTATTTGGCAATAATTTCGATGTAGTAGTATAACTATTCTATCTTCAACTATTTAGAGGGGATTAAGCACCATTGGCATCTTTTGCAACATCACGGACTGAGATATAAGCTTGCAACAAACCCTATGTAAACGCGTCTGTTGACAGGTCATTGGGATACTTTGCACCTATCAGTATCTATGGAGAGTCACCGCCTCAGCTGAATGCATTGCGTGCGGTCTACTGTGCAGGAAACGAGCAATGCTTGACGATTCCCATCCCCTCTGTTTTTCCCATAGAGCAACCTACAGAACGAGGCGGAGCGCCCGCCGCTGCAGATGGCGCCACCGGGACTGGCGAGCGACCTCCAGCAGCTGGCGCCGCCCTCGGTGGAGCTCACGCTGGCACAGATGGCAGCACCGTCGACTGGTCACCGGCGTCGGTGTTTCTCGAGCCGCTGAACCGCCCGGCCTGCACTGTCTATCACATTCACGCCCATCTATCATAAGTTATTAGTGCCCTCGGCGGAGCTCGCCGGTAACATAGATGGCAGCACCATCGCTAGAAGACCTCGACGGGCGTGGCGGTCCTTGTGAAATGTGAACTATATAACTAATATAGTGTAGTGAGCATCACGAGCGTGCTACTTACCACCATGAGACCACTGTCCGACTCACTTCTCTACCAGCTCAGTACCCAGTACCCACTGTCTGTCAGTTCCGAGGATTGATAAGAACTCGGAGCTTTGACGTGATCGCCGTTTTTGTCACGAATCTGATGTCGTGAATGTGATGATTGGCGATACTTGATGATGCTGTGCCGATCTCAAGCGATATTGTTTTGTCGTTCACTATTCCCTTTTAGCTCGAGGAAGAGGACATTGAGTTGAAATTGTGGGTATGACCTTAGGCAAGGGCTACATAAATACTGTGAACTCATAGGCATCGAAGGATGCGCAGTTGTTCGCTTATTGGATCTCAATTTGTGTCACTGGCAGTGCATTTCGAGTATGTGCCGCGATGCATCATGTGCTACGCGATAAGGGCATGTTCGATATTGCTATCTGCCGAGTTTGTTATCAGCCCGTGCTCTAAGCGTGTTGGCTGTGTGAATGTGGCATCGAAATGTGGCATGAATATGGTTTCGGGGCACGCGCTGATATGTCCAGTCAGCTCCCGAGAACAGATTCAGTGAGCGCTGACCGCAACTAGATGCTCGTAGCGCAGGCATCGAAGTCGTCTGTCTCATCTCATCACCTGTCGCTGTCCGATATAGGAACGGCCGTGCTCGGTGTCATCTCATCATTTGTCGCCATTTTGTCGCTCTCTGTTGTTGGAAACAGTGCCCTGGATGCTGGTATGAAAGTTTTTATTGAATATAATGGCCAATAAAACGCACATGAGCCAAATGTCTTGATGGAGTTTGCTGAATTGGGCCTTCCACCGAGGTAGAAATGCCGGGGAACACTGAAAATAGCGACATAAAGATGGCAGTTAGTCGAAGAATAGAGGTCTCTGGGACTCGCAAGACCAGACTAGATGGCAGCACAGAAGGCTAAACGGCTGAAAACACGCTCCAGAAACCCAGAGCTTCGTCCACAAGCCGCACCAAACCATGTATCGATGCCACTATAATACGGTCTAATGCGCTTGGAAGTGGGCGGAGCCTAAATAGCCCTCAAACTGAGATCGGTATAAGGCACTTCCAGGCGCCCCAACGGGTTTACCCTGGTGGCCGAGTGGATAGCGTGACGTCAGCATGCATTTTAGACTTTTGAAGGTTTGGGGTTCGAGACCCGTTTATGACGGAAAAATTTATCGTAAGTATGGGTGTTTCCGGGTCTCGAACCCAAAACCTCCGAAAGTCTAAAATGCATGCTGACGTCACGCTAACCACTCGGCCACCAGGGCAAACCCGTTGGGGTACCTGTGAGCGCATTATACCGATCTCAGTTTTAGGGCCAATTTGGCTCCGCCCACTTCTGCCCCATCGCCACGCCTTCTTTGGTGACGTAGGGACGCATCGCCGGGAATAAAGTCGCGTTTCATTGGTCGTTTGAAAACTGATCACTGTCCCTGAGCAGCTTTTCGTCTCGTATCAGTCTCGTATTCTCCTTGCTCTTTGTCGAAGGTAATTCTCACGCGGCACCCAGCCCACCTCCCTCCGATCCATCTCTAAAAGAGGCATTAGAACTTCACGCGTTTATTGAGACAGTAGTCAACAAACAAATATCAAATGGTTTCTCTAGGAAGGGGGAGGGTATCGTTGCATGGACCGAACAGTCTCGAAGCCGGGGGGGGGGGGGGGCGGAACGCCTCGGGCAAGGTCAGGCAGGTCAGTGCTGCCTCGCCGGGTGGCGGACGGGGCGGCGCCGGCGGCAGTCCGTTCCTGGCAGCTAGACCGGCCCGCCGAGCCGATTGACCCGATGATGACCTCTGATGGCCGCGGGCGGTGACAGCCGCCAATCTGGGCCGTCTGGGAGCGAGTGGAGACCGGAAAGGGGAAGCTAGGGGGGGGGGGAGGGACAGGAGAGGGAGGGTCAGGGTGCCACGGATTGAGGGAACGACTACAGGGAAGACTGGCCCCGCACGCAGGGAGCGGCATTACGCTTAGGTAGCGGCTACACAACAGTGCAAAGGACACATCGGAAAAAGTGAGACAATACACATTGAGCGGACAATATGATAGGGCACTTATCAATTTTTCTTTTTTATTTCTTACAAAATCATACAAATAATGATGATACAGAGCAATGGACAGTTTTGATAAATATCTATAAAAAAACAACAGCCCCACAACCTCATACTACCAATCTAAGCGACATGGAAAAATACATAAGATCATTACAATACAGAGCATTGCTTCTAAAGTCGACTCGACATCAGTCTCATCGCTAATCTAGCGAAGATACATGTAGTAGGATGGATATCAATAGACTTCATTCGTTGTCTCAAAATGCTAACGACAAGCACTACGGCCGGTTTCAGTACACCAGCTTGACGACTCATCCGCCAACACCGCAATATTCTAGCTTCTAAATGTTCCACACAAGTCTCTGGTCCTAAATAACTGCCCAAATATGGCTTCGTCGAGCAAACCACCGAACATTGTACATGGTTCGCATTTGGAGAAGTCAATGTTCTAGAAAATAAATAGCGCATAATGGAGCGTAAAACACCGAGGCGTTTAAAGAACTCGTTGATACAACCATCACAGCGAAAAGCGAGCAAACGAATAGATTACATACGAGCAAATCCAGGATGCAGACAGAGAAAGGACAATTATGAACAGAAAATATGTCGAAAGGCAATAACTCCTTCAATCTTTTGCCTTATCGCTCAACAAGTTGTTGCGATAATTGATGTAATTCAGATAGTTCATCATCAAAAGCTAGACGTACACATTTGCTTTCTGCACCTCTCGCTAAGTTCTCTGTTGATTTATACATTTTTTTTTTTATAATTTATAAGTCGCCCTTCATTCACTGCGGTCGCATCTCTTACCGGCATTCATCGCAATCTTAACATCTACATAGGTGGTATTCAGTGCATGCTCAACGATTGATATTCACTGCATGCCCTCCAAACGGCAGTACTCCCAAAGTACTTGGTACGGCAGGCATTCATTGCAATGCCGATACACTTTCAGTCTCGAATCGCTACGGGGTCACTATAGCCGGGATTCACTGCATCCCCTCTCATGCCGGTATTCACTGCAGGCCTCCCGCCGGTATTCTCTGCAACTCTGCCTTCAACCGGAATTCAGTATAGTTCTGACACCACCTCTGGCTCGGATTCACTGCAGACCCTCCTCCTGCCTGTATTCACTGCAGCTCGGACACCAGCTCTGGCCAGGATTCACTGCAGACCCTCCTCCCTCCCGCCGGTATTCACTGCAGCTCGGACACCAACTCTGGCCAGGATTCACTGCAGACCCTGCTTCCGCCGGTATTCACTGCAGCTCGGACACCAGCTCGGGCCGGCCGTCTCTACCGACACTCAGTCGTCGATGGCGACTATCTGCGCCGGACTGCTGGGCGGCCGTCGGCGGCGGCGGAGGCACCCCCGGTAGTCGCTCTCGTGCCGGTACCACACCAGGGATTGTGGGTCCCAGGGGCAGAGTCGGAGAGGAGTACCGTCCCAGGGTCGCGTAATCGGCTGAAACGGGGAAACAGGTCCGAGTTAGACGGGAGTGAGTGAGTGAGTGAGAGAGAGGGAGAGGGAGAGGGAGAGGGAGAGGGAGAGGGAGAGGGAGAGGGAGAGGGAGAGGGAGAGGGAGAGGGAGAGGGAGAGGGAGAGGGAGAGGGAGAGGGAGAGGGAGAGGGAGAGGGAGAGGGAGAGGGAGAGGGAGAGGGAGAGGGAGAGGGAGAGGGAGAGGGAGAGGGAGAGAGAGAGAGAGAGAGAGAGAGAGAGGAGAGAGAGAGAGAGAGAGAGAGAGAGAGAGAGAGAGAGGAGAGAGAGAGAGAGAGAGAGAGAGAGAGAGAGAGAGAGAGAGAGAGAGAGAGAGAGAGAGAGCAGTGACAGCGGGAGCGATTTGCATTGAGTTTGAGTTTCGTACGGCTTGTCAATTAGGACTGGTGTCTCACAAGTTCTGTAAGCAGACATCATCCACGGTAACCATGCTGGCACATAGCTACCAAAAGTCTGCTGCTCTAACACTTCACAAACTGCTACAGCAACAAAACAAATAACCTGCTTCTTTTAAAAACGAGTTCCATGTAACTTTGAACACCTCACCATATTGTCGCTAAAGCTCTTGAAAGCAGGTTCATACGTTCAACAGCCCTCCCGTTACCTGTGTCTCCGTTATGACTATGTTGCCTGCCTCTCCGTTGGGACTATATTTCCAGAGTCTGTTGGGAATATGTTATCTGCACTCTGTTAGGGCCATGCTTCGTTACCTGTGTCTCCGTTGGGACTATGGTCCTTTACCTGCCTCTCCGTTGGGACTATGTTTCCCGTGTCTGTTGGGACTATGCGCTGTTACCTGTATCTTCGTTGGGACTATGTTTACAGTATCTGTTCGGGACTATACGCTGTACCTGTGTGTACCTGTAACTATACCTGTAACACGGGCGGGATACCTGGTACAATGACATGCTTGTGACCCCCACGGTCAGGTCAGAGTCCGGACGTCGCCGTTTTCTGTACTCTGCGGTGTCAGGGTACAACGAGCTGCCGGCGGACCTGCGCGCTCTTAGTCAGGCTCGATTCAAGCCGGCACTGAGGGAGCATTTGTTTGACCGCGAGCGAGCCACTTAGCTGTCCTAGTTAGCACACGTGATGAGGGTGAATGTGTGAATGATTGCGGTGACTGTTGTCATATCCCATTCGATTTGTATATGCACAACGACTTGGACATAGAATAGCCGTGTTTCCACGGACATGTCTGTAATGTGAAATAAATAAATAAATAAATAAATAAATATACGTGTTACCTGTGTCTCCGTTGGGACTATGCGCTGTTACCTGTATCTCCGTTGGGACTATGCGCTGTTACCTGTATCTCCGTTGGGACTATGGCTGTTACCTGTATCTCCGTTGGGACTATGCGCTGTTACCGGTATCTCCGTTGGGACTATGTTCCGTTACCTGTATCTCCGTTGGGACTATGCGCTGTTACCTGTATCTCCGTTGGGACTATACGCTGTTACCTGTATCTCCGTTGGGACTATGTTTACAGTATCTGTTCGGGACTATATTCCGTTACCTGTATCTCCGTTGGGACTATGCGCTGTTACCTGTATCTCCGTTGGGACTATGCGCTGTTACCGGTATCTCCGTTGGGACTATGTTCCGTTACCTGTATCTCCGTTGGGACTATGCGCTGTTACCTGTATCTCCGTTGGGACTATGCGCTGTTACCTGTATCTCCGTTGGGACTATACGCTGTTACCTGTATCTCCGTTGGGACTATGTTTACGTTCGGGACTATATTCCTTTACCTGTATCTCCGTCGGACTATGTTCCATTACCTATATCTCCTTTGGGACTATGCGCTGTTACCTGTATCTCCGTTGGGACTATACGCTGTTACCTGTATCTACGTTGGGACTATGCGCTGTTACCTGTATCTCCGTTGGGACTATATTCCGCTAACTGTATCTCCGTTGGGACAATATTCCCTTACCTGTATCTCCGTTGGGACTATGTTCGGCCGGCTCGCCGGGCCGCTGGATGGTGGCGTAGGTATTCTGACCCTCCTCCTGAGGAGAGGGACTGTCCTCCACTCCTCCGGCCGCCTCAGGATCACCGGACACTTGCATGCTCAGCTCCTGCTCCTCGTACATCTGAAGGAGACGGAGACACGGGCCAAAGGAAGAGGTTAGAAGACATGTGTCGGCACAGATTTGTGACATGAAGGCCACAAATTGCTCAGATGACTTACGCTAGTTGTGCCTCACCTGTGACTGATAATATTTAATACTACCGCAATCAAACATTAACCATTTATAATTATTCACCTGAGTAATTATCACACGTGAATATTGTAAAATTGCATAACACTCATTCGTGTGAATCACGGTCGCTGAATATATTTCTGTAAGCATAATTATTCATCCACCAGACAGTCTTGATCCTACTCTCTTCGAGGCCTAGCTATCTTCATACTGTAAATCAAACGGTACAAATAATCACAGTCCTGAGCTCCGTTACTTTGAGTTTGTTTCCGATCCAGAGAGGGTTCTCGGTGCCAGGCGGTGTTTCGGGCTGATCCACAGAGGCCCGCGGAGTGGGCGGCTGCGGCGGCTGCTTCACCTGGCGACAGACGGCAGGCGAGGTCAGGGGCACAGTAGAACAGAGGTAGAGGAGCGCGGATGATGATATCAGACTGAATACGATGAATAACAAGATAAATATTGTCTTGACGGATCTGCATATCTAATACGCATCACCTCTATGGACCCGATAATCATTAAAATAAAACGATAATTTGGTGCTCAGTTGCAATCAAATATCGCATTACGTTGCTCAAATATTAGTCAGCATAACAAGAACAGGCCCAAATCTTCACAAACTTGATCTTGTTCTCACCAACAAACTCGACATTTGACCTCCAAATTTACCAGACGCCACCACCACCTCACCTGCTCCTTGTAGGAGGGCACGGCGACCGGCACGGTTTTTAGACAGCAGCAGACGGCGCAGAATGTCACCAGGCCGATCACCAGCACCAGCAGTAGTGCCACCAGCGTCACCAGCGTCTGATTCGTCTCGTGAGAGGTGGGCGCCGCGTCAGCCGCCTGACGAGAGAGACGTGCGCGCGTCAGAGGGGTTCAACTGGACTTTACTTGTCACTATTCTCGGCTTAGCAGGTTAAGGTAATCGACTGGGCTTTACTTGTCCCTAATTCTGGGTTAAGCAGGCTAAAGCAATCGACCCCAGGGAAACGGACATCAACGGAGATTCAGACAGAACAATAAGATAACCAGTAATGTATTGGACATCATCAAACGTAGTTAAGTTACCCTACATCCCACAATTACCGCATATTCCTCTCTGGCTTACGAAGTTCAATGCCAGCTGCCGTCGTAAAAACCCGCTTCAAGTCTCAATCCTTTCATGAGTCCCATCTGTGTGTACCTCTTTATGTGTCTATCTCCCTCCCTCCCCTCCCTGCCTTCCCCTCTATTCCTCCTTCCTCTCTCCTCCCACTTCTCACCTGCACTTTCTGTACGTTGAGCGCGCCATGCTCCCTCTGAATGTAGTCGTAGTGGAGGTCGAACGCTCGCAGCACCTCGCCAGTGGGTACAATCTGCTGCCGGCCGTCCGCCACGTGGAGGTACATGTCTGACCTGGAAATACACACATACAGAACACGTCAGGATTCGATCTGCGAATTATGAGAGACACGTCAGAGGGTATTATCTCCCACCTGGGAATACATGAAGGGACTCGTCAGGTGATCTCGTCAGGTCATGTGTGACCTGGGAATACACAAGGCACATCAGGGATATATCATACCTGGCAATAGATAGGGGAGGAATGTCTGCAACATATTCCACCTGTAAAGATATGGCAGTCACGTCCCCATACATTCCGGACATTGGGGATATATGACGGGGGGGGGGGGGGGGAGCGTCCGGCAAACACATACCTATCACCTAAAACAAAACACAATAAACTAATGCATTTTTTCATAAGTATTCACAACTTATGTATACAGGGTGTGGCAGAAAGATTTACCTCTTGATTTAAAAAAAAAATATTTCGGTCCCGAACAAAGATATTCAATTTATTTTTGGTACACGTATTCAGTAGCATGTCACATCTCAGCAACGGGACTATGAACCAATATGGCCACCTTTGGTCTTCACCCCTGTCCCGAAACCTCTCCCTGCGGAGAGGCGCGGGCGCCGCACGGTGTCCTCGTCGAAATTCGACCATGCCGTCTCGAGGGCCAGCTTCAGAGCGGCCATGCTGCTGTGTGGTGTTGCACACATCTCCCTCTCCAGGATGGCCCAGAAGGTGAAGTCCATCGGGCTCAGGCCCGGACTTGACGGTGGCCACATGTCCTTGTCCCAGAACCCAGGCATGTGGGTCTTCCACCATGCACTGTTGAATGAAGTTCGCCGTCTGAGACGACGCAATGTCCTGGACGACGACGTATCCGTCTCGGAACGACTGAGCGATCCAAGGCAGAGCATGTTCCTCTAGCAGATGGACATAAACGTGTAAGTTGACTTTCACACCCGCCTCGATGAAGATCAAGGGTTCTTTTGAGCCCTCGGATGCGACGGCAGCTCGAACCATGAAACCAGCAGGGTTGTGGCGACCAAAACTGGTCCGGATAACAGGATCAAACTGGATGTACCATCTACCGTTTATGATCCTCCTGATCGTTCTGGGCGAAAAATCGAGGTCCTTTGCCAGTTTGCGCATGCTTCGCCAAGGATTTCAAGACACCGTCTTGTGCAGTGTGCACGATGTTATCCAGCTTTTTGGTGCGGACATGCCTTGTTCTGTCTGAGATGGACTTCTTCGACACTGTACCTGTCTCTTTAAGACATTTCATTAGATTGTTAACAGTTTTCATGGCAACGCCGAGCTGTTTTGGAACGCTTCGGACGCTGTGGCCAGCCTGCATCGGAGCCGCAATTTGGGCTCTTTTTGTAATCTCCACCATAGCTCATCAACAACAATGACGAAAATAAAAGCGATCATGACAATTATACACGAGCCAGATGGGAAGCCCCATGCACAATTTTACTAAAATCCGTCCAAAACTTTTTGATTTATGGCCTGAAAACAAACAGGTAAATTTTTGTGCCCCGCCCTGTAAATAAGGCAGTAAGTACCAATCTACTATAGGCAAATACAAATGTCATTTGCTTAGCGGTGTTTGACCTCCCTGTCGCAAATATATAGGGCTCATTTGAACTAAAGAGAAGTGCTCTCACCCATCACCATGCCGCCCAGCCATTGCGGATTTATAGGCGGATTTGTAAGCGGGACAACTTAGACGACCCTTATTTGGCACGTGGCTCGTGCCGTGATCGTCGCCAGTTGCATAACGAGGGCGCGGGATATAACTTTAGAAGAGATGGGGCGAGCAGAGAGAGAAGACCACTAATAAACCGTTTAACGGCTTTTGATGTAAGCCATTCAAAGCTAGACTATGGCCCCCCTCCCGCTCAAATTCAAAATACCTTTAACCATATGGAAAAAAAACTAGCTATCCCGCTGCTCGTACTCATCTTTCTGATAGACCATAAGTTCAAGTATTTATTGCTAACATTTCAGCAACGTCCATTTGCATAAATGGCTCATGTGATGGGGTGACATGATCAATAAGTACACTGTACACTGTACATAGATGGCAAGGCCCGACCATGTTCCAACCAAGACAACACCGACACGGACTGAACTAGTCGAAATTCTACATAATCAAAAAAGTAGCCCAGCCACGCCACATGTCCAATATTGTTCAATATTGCCCTCGCCCCCCCCCCCCCCACTGACACAGTAGCGCCAGCCTATCAGCAGCAGATATCCAGAGCCTATGATCGCACTGCGCTGCGTCAAAACCCCATTGGTCGAAACCAGACCTCTCAAAACAGTCTAGGGGGTC
This sequence comes from Amphibalanus amphitrite, assembly GCF_019059575.1. Classification (NCBI taxonomy): domain Eukaryota; kingdom Metazoa; phylum Arthropoda; class Thecostraca; order Balanomorpha; family Balanidae; genus Amphibalanus; species Amphibalanus amphitrite. The sequence continues at coordinate 11,492 of NW_024883939.1, forward strand.
AAGTGGGGCAGCACGGACGAGAGAACGGCAGAATCAGCACTTCATAACAATAACAGCCGACTATCTGCACTAAGAATAGACCGGCCTAACAATGGGCGGGCCTGAGCTGGCAGGCATTCGGCCGCTGCCTGGGAGGTCCTCTGTCACACAGTTCCACGGAACACGCTTGGTCTCAGCCTCCACGAGTCCGGCATCACGTTCCTCAGGCGGTTGTGTTCGGTGCGAACCGCAGGATCTTCACAGAGCTGACTGAAGAGGTGCATGTAGCACTGGTGCCTTCGCTGTGCCAGCTCACTATCCACACCTAACTGGGTGTGAAAACGGTCGCTGGTGTTGAAGAACGAGTCCAGGGCGTCTTGTTGATGCTTCTTCTTCGCATCTTCAAATGACTGACGAAAAATCTCCGAATGCGAAACCCCCATTTCCTCCAACGCATCCATGTGCTGACGATAGTTGGGCACACTTGCTTTGAGGACCGACACCAGCAGAGGGGTGTTGAGCAGCAGGTCACAGCGGTCACGTGGTGTCCTCAGGTCAGCGGGCAGACCGGCCGGCCGCTCTGTCTCGGGCTGGTCCTTGAGCCAGGCCCTCACAGCGGCAGGGTCCCAGAGCAGATGTTCCAAGTCGTCTTCAGTGAGCAGTGCCATCAGTGGGGCGGCGTCCCACTCGAAAATACCGCTCTCGTTCTCTGTCAGTCGCACCTGTTCGACTACCTCTTCCGGTGCGATCATCAGCGCATGGAGGAGGAATTTTCTCATGTGCCACCCGAAGGTGTACCTTCGGAACATACAACACACTTCTGCTGGGAGTGATGACACTGCAGCGAACTTGATTTGTGCATCAAGCCCACCAGCCTTCGCAAAACAGAAGCAAAAAGCTGTGTTCAGAAACACACCGTGAGTGATCATGCGGCGCATGAGAACTATACGAGCTTCTTGCTCTTGAAGTCTAGGCTGGGGCTGCTGCAGCAGCAACTGTGATAAATCCCAGTTGCTCTGGATCAACAGAGTCTTCATATGATCCCGGATGTGTCTGACCGTCTTCAGAGATGCCTTTCTCTCGGCCCTGTTCATCAGCTCCATGATGTTGATGTCCTTCCAGTAGAAGCACTTGAGCTCCTTAGTCTGGTAGGCTTTCTCCAGGTAGTCGAGGACTTGAAGGATGCCTTGAGAGACACTGCTCCAGCGCGGATGGCCTGCCTCTGCCTGACATAGCCAAAAGACAGCTGTCTTTAAGTGATAAGACTTGAGCATCTTACCCGGCAGGTTCGCACACTTTTTGCATGCCTTCATGGTCTTGATCACACTCCTTGGTATCTGGTCGAGGTACAGCACAGTGATCACTTCAGCCCGGGAGAAGGACCAGCGCCATTCGAGGTGTTCCGTCGCGCTGCCCGGGGCACCTACTGGCACAAGGTGCAGGCCGAACTCTCTTATGTCACTCAGAGCGGCCTCTGGCAGCCACCCCGACTCACGACATCTCGTGAAGAATTCATCGGAGGGCCAGTAGATCACGTGCAGACAGAGTATCCGGTCTATAAGCGCTACTCCGTACTCCAAATGTGGTTTTTCCAGATTTGGTTCGTCGAATATCTGTGGCTTGACGTAAGAGATGGCCGGTCCATGGATGCTCAACTCTGCTCGCGGCTGCACAGCCAGCTCAAGTTCAATGCAGTACTGTCGGACGTCTTGGGCCGAGAACAGCAGGGGCTCTGTGTGCGTACACTCGGGCCGGGGCTGCTGCAGCACCCTGACGAAGCCCAGGTGGCTGGTGGGAGCGAGCATCAGCCGGGGTGTGTCCGAGCCGTTGGCGGTCTCGGCTTGACCTCCAGGTACCTTCTCAGTTCCAACGGCCTCAGAGTCTGCTGAAACCCACTGCACGGGGCCGAGAGTGTACATCAAGTCCTCGTCTGAATAGCTTCCATAAGCTAGATCCGCATCGTCAATGGTGAGCTGTTCGGCCTGACTTCCAGAGATGGAGCCGCTCTGTATAAAAAGGCGTCCGAACGGCGAGCACCTCTCACAGTTAGCCCTCTCCAGTTGTAGGGCCTGCTGCCAGGGTTGTGACCAGAGGCGTGCAAAGGTGTGACCACTCTGGTCATTGCACTGTTGAATGAGAAAATTGAACGGCGCGTAGAACGGGTCTTTTGCGGTGATCCAACAGTCAATCGCTGGCAGCAGGAAGGTGTTGTACTGCCTGACTAGGCGGCTTATCTTGTCTTTGGATATGTGCTTCATCCCTGGAAGTGGGCCGAGATCACGTAACGGTGTTACATGGCCTTCAGCCATGTCGTTTGGGTTCTAGGAGCCCGCACTGGATCATCGGCACCCACAGTCCCTCCGCCGTGAGTGTCGGAGTGAAACGCCGCACTGCTCACTGGTCACCCTCTGCGCCGACTAGCCGACGGCCACCGCTGCCAGCCGCTAACCCGTCACTCAACCATGTGCAGAGGCGGATCCAGCTCAGAGTTTGGGGGGGGGGGGTAAACCATAACAATTTATCGATTCTTTCCATGCATCGTCCATAGGCGTAATGTTAAAATCATGCCGTTGGGGGGGGGGGGGGGGCAAATGCCCATTTTGCCCCCCCCCCCCTGGATCCGCCACTGACCATGTGCACAGTGCAGACGGAATCACCGCCGCCTTTGTGCAATGCTCCGCCGCGACACGCCAGCAGGCTCATGTAAACATCACGTACCCGGGGCCATGTTTATGGCCGGCAGCGGGCGATTATTTACTCAAACCACCAGGCCCTGGAGAAATAGTGTGGTACTGGGGCTGCAACGACGGGAAGGGTTATTTTCGACACACAGGTGTTGGGTTGGTGCTGTGTCGAGTGGCTTAGTACCGGTTTCGTTCGATTCCTTTTGGACGGCCATGCATTTTTTAAAATGCATGTAAATGTTAATGCTATTTTAACTAAATTGGCATGTTAAAATGCCATTTTAACATGAAAAAAAATCAATCGCAACGCGATGCCCGTGTCGGATTAACTTGCACTCTATGGACTATGGAAGGGATATAAAAAACTGATGGCAAGATATTGAAAGATATGGTTAAAACCCATCGATGAATTTCGCTAAAAATGATCATCTAATAGTTGGAAAATGCAAACTTTAAAGAACATGATCGCAGGTATGTAATCCAAAAATATTATGTGGATCACACACAAAATTATATGAGCTTTAAAACGGTAAACTTTTTATAGTCAAACCAAAAATGCTATCTTCTCTAGCAATTTGCAGCAAGTTAATCTCAATCAAATGGCTTCTTTTTCCATGTGAGACGGTAATCTTGCCGAAAGGCATTGTTTCACTCGTTACGTCACACTTACCCTGAAAACGACATTGATTAAAAAAAAATGGCAATTTTATCTCATGAAAGTATCATCACTGGTGTACGAAGAGGGTGCTACCTTCTGAATCGCGCAATATTCGACAATTCGTTCAATTGTCTACACGATGCTGTTTTTCCTATGCCGATCGGACACCCGGTTACCGAGATATCACACAGGGGTCTGACACGTGCCGCCCAAATTTAGCCGTCTTCGCCTGATTTTGCATCTTCTTTACTTGCTATGCTTATGACGGAAATATGCACTCTTTGGGCACGCAGCTGAATATCGACCCGATCGAGCTCAGAACCCTCAAAGGCACGTCGCGCATCCTTGGTCTTAAAGTTGTGCAAATTTCACCGCGCTAAGCACAACAGTCTGGCCTGTAGCCTGGGATAAATGTGGCCACTGACCATGTCGTGACCTCGGTAACAGAGAGGCGCATACACCACAAATGTTACGAGCAAGCGCGAGGTCAGTCTTTGCGTCAATTACAAGCGACAAGTACATCAAACGGATTAATGACATTGAGCTGTCTAGCAAGTAGATAACTTTTATTCTTTAGGCGACTGACGTAGAGCGGAAATACGATTATCAAAACCGTGCTTGATAGTGACGTTAGACACAATGGAATGTTTGTCAGAGTTCATCATGCGGTTCGGCGTGAATACGGACTAATGGAGCTTGATTTGCCCTCTGCTGGCCAGGCGAGCATCGTTCACATATTCACTGTTCATTTAAGAAGGCATGTTGTATTGATGCGAGACCAAGATTAGCGAATAACCAGCGATCGACCGGAAGCCGAAAAAGGGCAAAAAATTATCGTACTACTGAAGGCGGATGCCTGGAGATGAGGGCATATGTTGTGTGGGATGTGATGTACTTGTGAGTGTTATGTATGTACAGCCCTCTGCACACTGCGTGGTAGGTATTCTTTTTCCGACAAAACCGAGAATAACTCGAATACTATGCTATATGTCACTCGGAAATCGTAACAGCAAGACGCGCGAGGCTCCGTACCTTAGATTAGACTTTTCGTGGTATAGATTTTCCATCCAGTTTGGCAACAAAACACAAAAGTTTATATTTGCCCCCAAAACAAACTTTTGCATTTTGCTGCCACACTAGGCGTATACTTTGTTTAGTGATAGACACAAGCGAAGGAGTGGAGCATGGCGCATCTATGTGCAATGAGTTTCGACCGACTGATAACATAATCTTTGGGTTATTATCGGTTTTGTCGAAAAAAGAATACCTACCACGCAGTGTGCAGAGGGCTGTACATACCTTTGTTTGTGCGAAATATATGGCATTATTATGTTATATTATACATAATACATATATTATCATATGAAGTGAACCCTTGTCGCCATGGGGGAGACGGTGGGACCTAAAAAATGAAGACAATCAAAGTACCAAACGTAACAACAAACTGAGTCCTGAATGTGATCGAAATCCACCTTTGTAAAGCGATCAGCCCACCAACCTATCGGTATTCGGTTCTATCTTATCGCGCCGAAGCAATGCAAAATGGCGTCAAACACCGATAGCCGTTCCTACAGATAGTACAGCGACGGACGAGCGGCTGGCAACGGTGGCTGGCGGCTAGTCGGCGCAGAGAGAGGCCAGTGAGCAGTGCAGCCTTTCATCTCGACATTTCTGGCGGGGGACTGTGGGCGCCAATGGAAGACGCCGGTGAAAACAGGGCGCCGGAGGGCATATTAGTCACGTGACATTTGGAGCTTCTCCCCCTCCGTGGGGCTTCTACATCCTGAACGTCACGTGCGAATTTCACGAACCTGGATCAAATCGCCCCAGGCGTCCTGTTTTCACCGTCGTCCCCAATGAAGCAGTTTCGGAGGTCCTAGGTGTTGTGGTATCGGCCGCCCGGGTTGACCTTGACGGCCCCTGACCCAGCGGGCCGGGCGGCGGGCGGCGCGAGCGAGCAGAGTGGAGCGAGACGAGCTCGGGTGCGGGTGCGGTGCGCGCTAATGTAGAACAGTGATTGCGAGACGCTTGTGTGACGGAAGGCCCGACACAGAACATTAGGAGCCCAGACATCATCATGGCGGAGGGCGGTGGGTCGACGTCAGGTGGTTTTGGCCCACTTCGAGCGATGAAGCAAATATCCAAAGACAAAGTAAGCCGCCTAGTCAGGCAGTACAACACCTTCCTGCTGCCAGCGATTGACTGTTGGATTACTGCAAAAGACCCGTTCTACCCGCCGTTTAATTTTCTCATTCAACAGAGCAACGAACAGCATATGTACACCGTGGCAAGCCTCTGGGCCCGGCCCTGGCAGCAGGCACTACAACTGGAGAGGGCCAACTGTGAGAGGTGCTCGCCGTTCGGACGTCTTTTTATACAGAGCTGCTCCATCTCTGGAAGCCAGGCCGAGCAGCTCACCATTGACGATGCGGATCTAGCTTATGGAAGCTATTCAGACGAAGATTTGATGCACACTCTCGGCCCAGTGCAGTGGGTTTCAGCAGACTCTGAGGCCGCTGGAACCAAAAAAGAATCCGGAGGTCAGGCAGAAACCGCCGACGATTCGGACACACCCCGGCTGATGCTCGCTCCCACCAGTCACCTGGGCTTCGTCAGGGTGCTGCAGCAGCCTCGGCCCGAGTGTACGCACACAGAGCCTCTGATGTTCTCGGCCCAAGAAGTCCGACAGTACTGCAGTGAGCTGGAGCTGGCTGTGCAGCCGCGAGCAGAGTTGAGCATACACGGACCGGCCATCTCTTACGTCAAGCCACAAATACACGACGAGCCTCATTTGGCAAGCCCACATTCTAAGTGCGGAGTAGCGCTCGTGGACCGTATACTCTGCCTGCACGTGCGGTGCTGGCCTTCCGACGAATTCTTCACGAGATGTCGTGAGTCGGGGTGGCTGCCAGAGGCCGCTCTGAATGACATAAGAGAGTTCGGCCTGCACCTTGTACCAGTAGGTGCCCCGGGCAGCGCGACGGAACACCTCGAATGGCGTTGGTCCTTCTCCCGGGCTGAAGTGATCACTGTACTGTACCTCGACCAGATACCAAGGAGTGTGATCAAGACCATGAAGGCATGCAAAAAGCATGCAAACCTGCCGGGTAAGCTCCTCAAGTCTTATCACATAAAGACAGCTGTCTTTTGGCTATGTCAGGCAGAGGCAGGCCATCTGCGCTGGAGCAGTGTCTCACAAGGCATCCTTCAAGTCCTCGACTATCTGGAGAAAGCCTACCAGACTAAGGAGCTCAAGTGCTTCTACTGGAAGGACATCAACATCATGGAGCTGATGAACAGGGCTGAGAGAAAGGCCTCCCTGAAGACGGTCAAATACATCCGGAACAATATGAAGACTCTGCTGATCCAGAGCAACTGGGATTTATCACAGTTGCTGCTGCAGCAGCCTCAGCCAAGACTTCGAGAGCAAGAAGCTCGCATCGTTCTCATACGCTGCATGGTCATTTACGGGGTGTCCCTGAACCAACGACTTTACTTCTGCTTTGCAAAGGCGCATAGGGTAGATGCGTACATCAAGTTCGCAGCAGTGTCATCAAAGCCAATGGAGGTGTGTCGCATGTTCCGCGAGCAGACCTCCGAATGGCACATGAATAAATTCCTCCTCCATGCGCTGATGATCGCACCGGAAGAGGTAGTCGAACAGGTGCGACTGACGGAGAGCGAGAGCGGTATCTTCGAGTGGGACGCCGCCCCACTGCTGGCACTGCTCACTGAACACGATCTGAAACGTGTGCTCAAAGACCCTGCCGCTGTGCGGGCCTGGCTCAAGGACCAGCCCGAGACAGAGAGGCCGGCCGGTCTGCCCGTTGACCTGAGGACACCACGTGACCTCTGTGACCTGCTGCTCAACATCCCTCTGCTGGTGTCCGTCCTCGAAGCAAGTGTGCCCCACTATCGTCAGAAAATGAAGGAGTTGGAGAAAATAATAGTACCGGCTTCAGATCGCTTCCGGTGGTCATTCGAAGATTGCCGGGAATGGATGGAACAAGACGCCCTGGACTCTTTCTTCAACACCAGCGACCGCTTTCACACTCAGTTAGGCGTGGATAGTGAGCTGGCACAGCGAAGGCACCGGTACTACATGCGCCTCTTCAGTCAGCTCCGTGAAGATCCTGTGGTTCGCACCGAACACAACCGCCTGAGGAACGTGATGCCGGACTCGTGGAGGCTGAGACCAAGCGTGTTCCGTGGAAATGTGTGACGATTTCCGAGCTCCAGCAGAAGCATCACCTGGGACGCTACGCGTGCCATCGCTTTCGCCTCCACTCATGAGGTCAGGTTTGTTCCGAGAGCTCGGTACTGCTGCAGCGGCACCAGAGAAAAACAAGCGTGGACGCTATTCCGATAGCTCAGAAAGGAGCTCAGAAAGGCTCGCCTCTGGTGCTCGGAACGAGGGACGTGAAGCCACGGCACACATTGGTGCCGCATTTTCATCACTTTCAAGGTCCAAAGAGAGTACCTACTCACGTAACCGCAAATAATATCAATTGAATTTATTCGCGGGAATGAGGCCGCCATGTGACGTCCATTGCGTTATCTGTTCTGTGCCAGCCTCAAGTGTTTAGGGCATTCGTCTGAGTGTGTATCGTATGACAGTATGTAGCGGTTTTCGATGCTGTGAGTTAAAATGATAAAGCGCGCTCATTCGAAGACGTAGTTACTTGTTGCCATGTTGTTCTTATGCCCTTTCCCACAGCAGTTGTGTCGTGTGTGACATCCTACACCTGATGTGTGACAGTTAAAATATGTTCGCGGCATGGTTTAATTTGTTATTTGTGCGTCGCATGTTAACCCGCGCCGTGCTGGGGGGGGGGCGTTTTTACGCCCCCCCCTCAGGTTTTTCGCGAATATCTCAAAAACGGCGGCGCGCAGCGCCGCCGTTTTTGGTACACGTGTTCCTACATCATTTCCGCACATGTTGTGAAAATTTCAGACCTAGGCCGTTCAAGGTCAGGTCACCAGGTCACGTCAAGTGACCTTACCTCAGAAAAAGTTCAAAGGCTCGCTATAGCTACACCGACTGAACGATCACTTTGAAACTTTCAGCGATTGATATGAGTAACAGTATGTATAAAATGTATATCTCGGATTTTTGATATCTGTGACCTAAGGTCAGGTCAATTTTGCGACCTCTCCATTATAAGTCAATGGGAGAAAATTGAAATGCGCCTCTTTTGGACGAATATCGTTCAAAACGCTCTCAAACATCGGTTCATAGGTAAACATGACACACTGAATAGGAAAAATGCACCAGTGACCCCTCTGTGTGCCCCTGAGGTCATCTCAGGTCATGATTGGTCGCCAGCAGTTTTTTGGCTATAACTTTTGATAGAGACGTGCTAGAGCGGTGAAAACACGTCAGATGTGTTCAGCTCGACGATACGGATCGACTGATATGCAACATGACCCTTTTCGGTCAGGTCATGACCTTGACCTGAGGTCAAATTTTCAAAATGACCTTTCAAGGTCAACGAATAGTTCATTCGACGCGTCTCGACGAGAGGAACACGATGCTGGCAAAAGTAATGTCATGGCGCTTATGAGTCAAAAGTTATTGACGAAAAAACGTTTTTCGTAAAAACGGCTATTTTTGGAGTTTTTGCCCTCTGGAGGCTAAACCGTTGACCTGAGGTCAAATCTGAGAACATTACTCAGAAAGGTCTGTAAAAGGGCTATCGAATGCGCTTTTCCGCGGCGCTGTAGCTCTATCGGTTCCCGAGATAGCCGTTGGCAGTTTCCAAAATGTTGAAATAGTCAACATTTTACCTTTGGTGACCTCTGGTGACCTGACCTTTGACCTGACCCAAAAAATGACCGAAGTGTTTTCGTCCTTATTTTTGACGCTCTTTCGATTGCCGCTTACCGCGTGTCGCTACGTGGCCCAGGAGCCGAGTTAGACGGGGGGGGGGCGTGAAAACGCCCCCCCCCCCAGCACTCGGCGGAAAGTTCAGGCCACCAGCACGGCGCGGGTTAACATTCAAGACTTTTTGTAACAAAGATATTTACCGCATGTGCAATATGCCTGTAAAAATATGAAACACAATATACATCACGATGTTTATCTTAATAAATATTTTTGATGGATTTGTTGTCTTTATTGCCAAATATAGCTACGTTAGGGTAGGGCCGGGTCAATAACTCGGCACCAACGACAAGTACAAACATCGAATAAATTAATGTAATCAAACACCCATCGCAATTGGGAGCACCTACAAAATATATTATCTAAGTAAATACCAAGCGAAACAAATATCAAATGCCCGTATGTAACAAAAGGTGACCAAAAACCACCTTCGCAAAGCTATCAGCCCACCAAAAGCTTCTGTCGTGCCTATCGGTATTCGGTTCTATCTTATCGCGCCAGAGCAATGCACACAGCCGTCCGACTCCGATAGCCGTACAGATAGTACAGCGACGGACGAGCGGCTGGCATCGGTGCCGTCGGCAGTCGGCGCAGAGGGAGGCCAGTGAGCAGTGCGGCCTTTCATCTCGACATTTCTGGCGCAGGACCGTGGGTACCCATGAAGCAATTTCGGAGATCCTAGGAACCCAGACATCATCATGACGGAGGGCGGTGGGTCGACGTCAGGTGGCTTTGGCCCACTTCGAGCGATGAAGCAGATATCCAAAGACAAAGTAAGCCGCCTAGTCAGGCAGTACAACACCTGCCTGCTGCCTGCGATTGACTGTTGGATTACTGCAAAAGACCCGTTCTACGCGCCGTTAAATTTTCTCATTCAGCAGGGCAACGAGCAGCATATGTACACCGTGGCAAGCCTCTGGGCCCGGCCCTGGCAGCAGGCACTACAACTGGAGAGGGCTAACTGTGAGAGGTGCTCGCCGTTCGGACGCCTTTTTATACAGAGCGGCTCCATCTCTGGAAGTCAGGCCGAACAGCTCACCATTGACGATGCGGATCTAGCTTATGGAAGCTATTCAGATGAAGGTTTGATGCACACTCTCGGCCCAGTGCAGTGGGTTTCAGCAGACTCTGAGGCCACTGGAACCAAAAAAGAATCCGGAGGTCAGGCAGAAAACGCCGACGGCTCGGACACACCCCGGCTGATGCTCGCTCCCACCAGCCACCTGGGCTTCGTCAGGGTGCTGCAGCAGCCCCGGCCCGAGTGTACGCACACAGAGCCCCTGCTGTTCTCGGCAGTGGCGCAGCCAGGATTTCGTTTCGGGGGGGTCATCGCTTCCAAAGCGGGCCCCTAGTGTGCGGGCCCCCACCCATTTTTCAGAATCTCTCCATATTTCATACGCATTCTGCTGGGCGGGCCCCCTTTACCTGCACGATAACCCTGAGCGAGTTTGAATCAGAAAATTTGCATAGAACAGTAGCTCGGTAATCACCCGGTCTTCACTTTTTACGCAAATTGACCACGACAGAAATATGTTACTATGACGTATGACTTCGTATCTTTCGAGTCCGATGAGCCCCAATTCCGCAATATGCATAGCATATTATATGCAATCGGAACTGTTGCCTGCTTCTGTCGCACAAGATTTAAAAGTAGTCCCATGTGCCTGTCCTAAGTCATCTATTGGCTGCTGTAGTAGATTGTGCTTTTATTCTTCTTCATTACGTGAATTCGCTCGTAAGAAGTTTTAACCCTCGCCGGCACAGGGGGGAGGGGTTGATGCAACCCCCTAAGGTTTTTTTCGCGAAGAACTCGCGTAAAAAAGCGGCTGATCGCGACGTAACTTCCATAGTGCGCTGAAATTCGCGGAACTTATAGAACAAGGATGGGTAACGTGCCTGTGAAGAGTCACAGCTCGATCGGGCCGGTGGTGAGCACATGGCGCGTGCTCAAAAAGTGCAAATTCGCGTCATAGACTTTACATGCATAAATCGGCTTGCAAAAATGGGCGACAATGGCTCAACTTGCCCGACACGGGTCCGGTCCCCGTGCAGTATCTCGGTAACCGTGGGTCCGATCGGCACGAGGAACACAGTATCGTGCATGAGAATCGAACGGGCTATCGAATGGTGTGCGGTGCAGGGATGGCACGCGCCACGTGCACCCGTGAGGGCACTTATGCTTGAAAAATTGACGTTTTGGACGGATTTTGGACTTAATGCTATTTTTGGGTGACTGTCAGACGGAGCGGGTTCAAACAACGCTTGTTGGCAAGAGAAATGTACCTACCGCCTCTCATGGGAAAATTGTGAAAAGCTAATTGATCAAAAACAAGGTGGAACAAATTGCTGGAGAAAATAGCATTTGCTTATGACTTACTTAATTACAGGGGTTTTGCTACATAACCTGGTATGTTTGACAATTGAAATGGGCATAGATTGGAAGAGCATTCAATTGTGACCAAGGTCCAATCATCGCTTTTGCATGACGAGCAACAATATTCTTAAGAATATAAATGTTTCAAACCTCTACATAGTAATTCATCGATGGCTTTCACTCTTCAATAACCTACGCCAACCTATGTCATGAAATACACTTGGCATGTTCTATAGTAGAACGCATGGTTATTATCAGACACGAGCACCTCGATGCGATGGATATTTTTTCCCAAAACCAAAATGCTTAGCCGTCAAAAGGCAATCGACCGTAATGGATACATAACCCACAGACACAAGACCAACCAAACGCCCACCGATCGAAAATACCCCTTATTCGCGTTGCGAAGCAAGCGGGTCACCCTAGCGGGCCCCATTCACCCGGGGGCTCGGGCCCTATCCACATGGGGGACCAAGCCCTATCCATACGGGGGCCCGGGCCACGTTCACCTGGGCTCCGGGCCTCGTCCACCCGGGGCTCCGGGGCCCGCCCACCAGGGGGCCCGGGCCCCATCCAGCCGGGGGCCCGGGCCCCGTCCACCCGGGGCCTGGGGTCCGTACTCCCGGGGGCCCGGACCCATCCATCGGGGGGCCCTGGCCCCATCTACCCGGGGGGCCGTGCCCCATCCACCTAAGGGGCCCGGGCCCGTTCTCCCGGGGCCCGGGCCCCATCCACCCGGGGGCCTGTGCCCTATCCACCCAGGGGCCCGTGCCCTATCCACCCAGGGAGCCCGGGCCCGTTCTCCCGGGGCCCGGGCCCCATCCAACCGGGGGTCCGGCCCCGTCCACCCGGGGCTCAGGGCCGTTCTCCCGGGGGCCCGGGCCCCATCCAGCCGGGGGCCCGGGCCCCCTCCACCCAGGGGGCCCGGGCCCGCTCTCCCGGAGCCTCGGGCCCCATCCACCCGAGGGGCCTGGACCCGTTCTCGCGGGACCCGGGGGTCCGGGCCCCGTCCACCCGGGGCCCGTTCTCCCGGTGGCTCGGATCCATCCACCGGGGCCCCATCCGCCGGGGGGCCCGGGCCCTATCCACCCGGGGGCCCGGACCCATCTACAGGGGGCCCGGGTCCCATCCACCCAGGGGGCCGGGCCCGTTCTCCTGGGGGCCCGGGCCCTGTCCACCTGGGGCCCCAGGCCGACCCCTCACCCGAGGTGTCGCAGTGGGCATTTCTCGAAGCGGGCTCGTCCGATTAGATTAGGACCTCTCTCTCTCCTCTCTCTCTCTCTCTCTCTCTCTCTCTCTCTCTCTCTCTCTCTCTCTCTCTCTCTCTCTCTCTCTCTCTCTCTCTCTCTCTCTCTCTCTCTCTCTCTCTCACTCTCTCTCTCTCTCACTCTCTCTCTCGAGCGGGCCCCTGACAGAAATTTCGGGGGGGTCAGCTGACCCTCTGACCCCCCCCTGGCTGCGCCACTGGTTCTCGGCCCAAGACGTCCGACAGTACTGCAGCGAGTTTGAGCTGGCTATGCAGCCGCGAGCAAAGTTGAGCATTCATGGACCGGCCATCTCTTACGTCAAGCCACAGATATTCAACGAGCCTCATTTGGCAAGCCCACATTTAAAGTACGGAGTAGCGGTCTTGGACCGCATACTCTGCCTTAGGGTGTGTCATACTAAGGGTTTTTCTCTTTGAGCTTGAGGAGACAGCGATTTTTTATGGCCTATGGTATTATGAAATTGATTTATCAGCACCAGAACACTTAGCATGCGTTAATTGAGTGCCGCGAACGATTTTTAGCGGATGGGCCCGAACCGACCTAATCTACCCCAGCGACATCTGTAATGACGATTTTTGTTGGTGGCGCCACCTAGGACAACCGTATTTGATGTGACTGATAGTTGACGCACCTCAGTTTTCCTACGACGGACATACAAATAAAATTAGAAAACAATGTTTTTCTTTCCTAAAAATGAGTTCCGGGGACATTTAAGTTTTTTTACGTACATTTTCTACCTACTATGCAATTAAAAATAATGTTGTTTTACGAGTGTTTTGTTTAATGCGACTGATAAATATCCTACTTTCTATTTTAATTACCTACTTCTAAACGAATTTATTGCGTTAGCAGAAGCACGCAATAAACAAATATTGGATACAATATTCGTTCTGTGTGAGGGATATATGGGGGAAAAGGGTGCGTTTTGCGTGTGTTATGGCATAAGTGCGACACAGCTGATCTCCGATGCCGAAAACCAGATCTAAAACAGAACATTATGTGTTGGGTCCCATGGGTCGGGAGAGGGACCCTGAGACTGACAGAGGCCCTCAAGTCGATAGAGGACCTCCCCAGGTGGGGAAACACCCCCCCCCTGATTGATATAGGGCCCCTTGGACGAACAAAGAGCCCCTCAGGCTGACGGAATGCCCTCTCGGTCCAAAAAGGGCCCCTCGCGCAAATAGCGGTTCCTTTACACTAACAGAGGAGTGAGGACCCTTCAGATGTTAGTCAGAGAGCCCCATCATGAGCTCACCTCAGAGGGCAGCTTTGAGCGTCCGACAACAAGCCTCGCTTCGTTGGGTGCTCTGGGAGCCCGGGCTACCTTGCTGCTGACATACGCTGAATCTGACCTGAGTTTGATGATGACTTGGCTATGACTGTGAATTCCCCTCTAACTAACCTGCCCCAGTGGACTTGGACACTTTCCCCAAACGTGTATGAATGTTATGAATGTAATGGATGTGTGACTGTGCTGATAAATTGGGTGGGCTTTTAGTAGTGGGCAGTCACCACTGATTGCAGTGTTAACTACTTTGCTTCTTTTTCGTTCCCCTAGTTCGTATGGCTTTCTCCCTTCTTCTTTTTATGTTACATTTCATTTCCTAGCAGGGAGTGCCGCGACTTGCAGTTTTAATTAAGTTATTCTGGTGTTAACGTAAGGTTCTGTGTGTGGCGCTGGGAAAGAGGGAGGGGGCACTCCTGGTCACCTGATAACGGGTGGCGGCATAGAAAAAAACTCCACGCGTTCAGAGGGCCCCTCAGTAGCTAAGAGGGGCCCTTTCATGCTCTCAGAGGGTTTTACTGTAGCTCAGAAGGCCCACGTCAAGCAATCAGGATTCAGGGGTCCCTTCATGCGTTCAGAGGGCACTATCGTCTAAGCAGAGGGCCTTTCTGCAATTTAGAGGACTCCTGGCAATAAATCAGGCCCCCTTTATGCGCTCAGAGGGCTTTTCTGCAGTTCAAAGGTCCCCTGGAAAGCAATCAGGGTTTATGCGCTCAGGGGCTTTTCTGTTGCTCAGAGAGCCCCCGTCAAGCGATCAGCGGTCCCTTCGTGCGTTCAGAGGGCCTTTCTGTAGTTCAGAGGGCCCCTGTCAAGCGATCAGGGGGCCCTTAATGCAATCAGAGGGTTTTTTCTCTAGCTCAGAGCCGGGCACCTGTCAAGCGATCAGGCGGCCCCTTCATGCTTTCAGAGGACCCTTCCGTGTACTCAGAGGGTCTTTCTTTAGTTTAGAGGGCACCCGTCAAGCTATCAGGGGCCTCTCCACTAGCTCTGAAGAGGGTCCCTCGGACTTCTACCAAACTATAAGAAATAAATATTACCTAAATAAAAATTGAAAAGAGGCCGAGCAAAAATAAAGTGGGTGAAGTCCGCCCTAAAAAATTGGATAAGGTATACGTAGGTAAAGCCCCCATACCTACATGTGGGGTCCCGATTTGAAACAGCCCAACCCGGAACTTTTGAAACTTCGAAGGGTCCTGCCGTCCACCACACGCGTCTTACACTGTTATATCGCTTCTAGCAACAAACAAATCAGCATCCTGTCAGAATCGTTCGTGTGCGATTGCATTACCTAATGCCTGGTCGACTATGGCGCCACCTATGCAACTAAAGCTTTCGGAACGGCCGCTACTGTATAAGCTGGGGGCGCTAGTATCGCCAGAAAGGGACCAAGTCGGCGAACAATTTTGCCTCGCGGGACTCAGTTTTTCATTTTTGACTGGTAATTTTCGAGGCAATCGTCTTGCCACGCTATTGGGCCATAAAATATAACTGTCTCCACTTGATTTTTTTGTGGTCGACACACCCTACTCTGCCTGCACGTGCTCTGTTGGCCTTCCGACGAATTCTTCACGAGATGTCGTGAGTCGGGGTGGCTACCAGAGGCCGCACTGAGTGACATGAGAGAGTTCGGCCTGCACCTTGTACCAGTAGGTGCCCCGGGCAGCGCGACGGAACACCTCGAATGGCGTTGGTCCTTCTCCCGGGCTGAAGTGATCACTGTACTGTACCTCGACCAAATACCCAGGAGTGTGATCAAGACCATAAAAGCATGCAAAAAGAGTGCGAACCTACCGGGTAAGCTCCTCAAGTCTTATCACATAAAGACAGCTGTCTTTTGGCTATGTCAGGCGGAGGCAGGCCATCCGCGCTGGAGCAGTGTCTCACAAGGCACCCTTCAAGTCCTCGACTACCTGGAGAAAGCCTACCAGACTAAGGAGCTCAAGTGTTTCTACTGGAAGGACATCAACATCATGGAGCTGATGAACAGGACCGAGAGAAGGGCATCCCTGAGGACAATCAGGCACATCCGGGATAATATGAAGACTCTTCTGATCCAGAGCAACTGGGATTTATCACAGTTTCTGCTGCAGCAGCCCCAGCTAGGACTCTCCGAGCAAGAAGCTCGTATCGTTCTCATGCGCCACATGATCACTTACGGGGTGTCTCGGAACACAGCTTTCTGCTTCTGTTTTACGAAGGCTGGTAGGCTTGATGCACAAATCAAGTTTGCAGCATTGTCATCACACCCAACGGAAGTGTGCCGCATGTTCCGAGAGCACACCTCCAGGTGGCACATGAATAAATTCCTCCTCCATGCGCTGATGATCGCACCTGAGGAGGTAGTCGAACAGGTGCGACTGACGGAGAACGAGAGCGACATCTTCGAGTGGGACGCCGCCCCACTGCTGGCACTGCTCACTGAAGACGATCTGAAACGTTTGCTCTGGGACCCTGCCGCTGTGAGGGCCTGGCTCAAGGACCAGCCCGAGACAGAGCGGCCGGTCGGTCTGCCCGCTGACCTGAGGTCACCACGTGACCTCTGTGACCTGCTGCTCAACACCTCTCTGATGGTGTCGGTCCTCGAAGCAAGTGTGCCTGACTATCGCCAGGAAATGAGGGAGTGGGAGGAAACAACGATTTCGTCTGCAGAGCTGTTTCGTCCGTCATTCGAAGATATGAAGAAGTACAGGAAGCATGACGCCCTGAACTCGTTTCACAAAACCAGCGACCGTTTTCACACCCAGTTAGGTGTGGATAGTGAGCTGGCACAGCGAAGGCACCGGTACTACATGTACCTCTTGAGTCAGCTCTGTAAAGACCCCGCGGTTCGCACCGAACACAACCGCCTGAGGAACGTGATGCCGGACTCGTGGAGGCTGAGGCCAAGCGTGTTCCGTGGAACTGTGTGACGATTTCCGAGCTCCAGCAGAAGCGTCACATGGGACGCTACGTGCGCCATCGCTTTCGCCTCCACACATGAGGTCAAGTGTGTTTCGAGAGCTCGCACTGCTGCAGCGACTGCAGAGAAAAACAAACATGGACGCTATACCGATATCTCAGAAAGGAGCTCGGAAGGGCTCTCTTCTCCCGAGTGCTCGGGACGAAGGACGTGAAGCCACGGCACACATTGGTGCCGCATTTCCATCACTTTCAAGGACCAAAGAGAGTACTCACGTACCCGAAAATAATATCAGTTGAATAAATTGGCGGGAATGAGGCCGCCATGTGACGTCCATTGGGTTATTTGTTCTGTGCCAGTCTCAAGTGCTTAGGGAATTCGCCTGAGTGTGTAACGTATGACAGTATGTAGCGGTTTTCGATGCTGTGAGTCTTAAAATGATAAAGAGCGCTCATCCGAAGACGTAGTCACTTGTTGCCACGTTGTTCTTATGCCCTTTCCCACAGCAGTTGTGTCGTGTGTGACATCCTACACCTGATGTGTTACAGTTGAAATATGTCCGCGGCATGGTTTATTTGTTTATTTGTGATTTGTGCGTCGCATGTTAACATTCAAGACTTTTTGTAACAAAGATATTTACCGCATGTGCAATACGCCTGTAAAAATATGAAACACAATATACATCACGATGTTTATCTTAATAAATATTTTTGATGGATTTGCTGTCTTTCAATGTCTCTTAGAGTCAAATGCAAACATGTCATTGCCAAATATAGCTACGTTAGGGTAGGGCCGGGTCAATAAAACGGCACCAGCGACAAGTACAAACATCGAATAAATTAATGTGATCAAACACCCATCGCAATTGGGAGCACCTACAAAATAAAGATTATCTAAGTAAATATCAAGCGAAACAAATATCAAATGCCCGTATGTAACAAAAGGTGACCAAAAACCACCTTCGTAAAGCTATCAGCCCACCAAAAGCTTCTGCCGTCCCTATCGGTATTCGGTTCTATCTTATCGCGCCAAAGCAATGCACACAGCCGTCCGACTCCGATAGCCGTACAGATAGTTCAGCGATGGATGTGGGGCTGGCAACGGTGGCTGGCGGCTAGTCGGCGCAGAGAGAGGCCAGTGAGCAGTGCAGCGTTTCACTCCGACACTCAAGGCGGAGGGACTGTGGGTGCCAATGAAGCAGTTTCAGTGGTCCTAGGAACCCAGACATCATCATGGCGGAGGGTGGTGGGTCGACGTCAGGTGGTTTTGGCCCACTTCGAGCAATGAAGCAGATATCCAAAGACAAAGTAAGCCGCCTAGTCAGGCAGTACAACACCTTCCTGCTGCCAGCGATTGACTGTTGGATTACTGCAAATGACCCGTTCTACGCGCCTTTTAATTTTCTCATTCAGCAGGACAATGAGCAGAGAGTTCACACCTTTGCACGCCTCTGGACACGGCCCTGGCAGCAGGCTCTACAACTGGAGAGGGCCAACTGTGAGAGGTGCTCGCCGTTCGGACGCCTTTTTATACAGAGCGGCTCCATCTCTGGAAGCCAGGCCGAGCAGCTCACCATCGACGATACGGATCTAGCTTATGGAAGCTATTCAGACGAGGACTTGATGTACACTCTCGGCCCCGTGCAGTGGGTTTCAGCAGACTCCGAGTCCGTTGGGACTGATAAGGTACCTGGAGGTCAAGCCAAGATCTCACACGGCTCGGACACACCCCGGCTGATGCTCGCTCCCACCAGCCACCTGGGCTTCGTGAGGGTGCTACAGCAGCCCCGGCCCGAGTGTACGCACACAGAGCCCCTGATGTTCTCGGCCCAAGACGTCCGGCAGTACTGCAGTGAGCTGGAGCTGGCTATGCAGCCGCGAGCAAAGTTGAGCATACATGGACCGGCCATCTCTTACGTCAAGCCACAGATATTCGACGAGCCTCATTTGGCAAGCCCAGGTTCGAAGTACGGAGTAGCGGTCTTGGACCGCATACTCTGCCTGCACGTGCTCTGTTGGCCTTCCGACGAATTCTTCACGAGATGTCGTGAGTCGGGGTGGCTACCAGAGGCCGCTCTGAATGACATAAGAGAGTTCGGCCTGCACCTTGTACCGGTAGGTGCCCCGGGCAGCGCGACGGAACGCCTCGAATGGCGCTGGTCCTTCTCCCGGGCTGAAGTGGTCACTGTGCTATACCTCGACCAGATACCCAGGAGTGCGATCAAGACCATAAAAGCATGCAAAAAGTGGGCGAACCTACCGGGTAAGGTCCTCAAGTCTTATCATATAAAGACAGCGGTCTTTTGGCTATGTCAGGCAGAGGCAGGCCGTCCGCGCTGGAACAGTGTCTCTCAAGGCATTATTCAAGTCCTCGACTACCTAGAGAAGGCCTACAAGACTAAGGAGCTTAAGTGCTTCTACTGGAAGGACATCAACATCATGGAGCTGATGAACAGGGCAGAGAGAAAGGCCTCCCTGAAGACGGTCAGACACATCCGAGATCATATGAAGACTCTGCTGATCCAGAGCAACTGGGATTTATCACAGTTGCTGCTGCAGCAGCCCCAGCTAGGACTCTCCGAGCAAGAAGCTCGTATCGTTCTCATACGCTACATGATCACTCACGGGGTGTATATGAACACAACTTACTGCTTCTATTTTACGAAGGCTGGTGGGCTTGATGCACAAATCAAGTTTGCAGCATTGTCATCACACCCAACGGAGGTGTGCCGCATGTTCCGAGAGCACACCTCCAGGTGGCACATGAATAAATTCCTCCTCCATGCGCTGATGATCGCACCTGAGGAGGTAGTCGAACAGGTGCGACTGACGGAGAGCGAGAGCGGCATCTGCGTGTGGGACGCCGCCCCACTGCTGGCACTGCTCACTGAAGACGATCTGAAACGTGTGCTCTGGGACCCTGCCGCTGTGCGGGCCTGGCTCAAGAACCAGCCCGAGACAGAGCGGCCGGCCGGTCAGCCCGCTGACCTGAGGACACCACGAGACCTCTCTGACCTGCTGCTCAACACCCCTCTGCTGGTGTCGGTCCTCAAAGCAAGTGTGCCTGACTATCGCCAGAAAATGAAGGAGTTGGAGGAAACAACGATTCCGTCTGCAGAGCTGTTTCGTCCGTCATTCGAAGATATGAAGAAGAAGCTTCAACAAGGCGCCCTGGACTCGTTTCACAACACCAGCGACCGCTTTCACACCAAGCTAGGTGTGGATAGTGAGCTGGCACAGCGAAGGCATCGGTACTACATGCACCTCTTCAGTCAGTTCTGTGAAGATCTTGCGGTTCGCACCGAACACAACCGACTGAGGAACGTGATGCCGGACTCGTGGAGGCTGAGGCCAAGCGTGTTCCGTGGAACTGTGTGACGATTCCCGAGCTCCAGCAGAAGCGTCACATGGGACGCTACGTGCGCCATCGCTTTCGCCTCCACTCATGAGGTCTAGTGTGTCCTGAGAGCTCGGTACTGCTGCAGTGGCACCGGAGAAAAACAAACATGGACGCTATGCCAATATCTCAGAAAGGAGCTCGGAAGGGCTCTCTTCTCCCGAGTGCTCGGATCGAAGGGCGTGAAGCCACGGCACACATTGGTGCCGCATTTCCATCACTTTCAAGGACCAAAGAGAGTACTCAGGTACCCTAAAATAATATCAGTTGAATTAATGGGCGGGAATGAGGCCGCCATGTGACGTCCATTGGGTTATTTGGTCGGCGCCAGTGTTTAGAGATCGTCCGAGTGTGTAGCTTCTGTATCGGTTTTCGATGCTGTGAGTCTTAATTACGGAGCGAGCGAAGCGAGCGTAGTCTTTCCTAAATTTCTGAGTATGAGCGGCCGGCCGGCCGTGGTCACGCTTTTGCGAGGCTTATATCTCAGCAACCACTTGACCGATTTACATGCGGTAATTTTTGTAGGATAGCTTCATTCCTTCTACCAAGTATTGGACTATTCCCGATGCATGTGGGCGACCCCTTATGCACGTGCCACGTGCAAAACGAAGAGGTGTCCGTTTTGTAATTGTTGCAATATCTCGGTAACTACTTGGCCGATTGCGCTGAAAGTTGGCATGTAGGTAGGCACCCACTAGGCACTGCATATCCATGTGCCAGAGTTGGGGCGCTGCTGCACGTGCGCACGTGCAGGGGTCGATTCCAGATCTCGAGAACGGCTGGACCAATGGCGCTCAAATTTGGCACATGGTTAGGCACCGGTTAGTAGGGTGCCGTGCAAAAGTCAGTTGGGCCCCATTTTGCACGTGCACACGTGCAGTGTGCCGCTTCCAGATCTCGAGAACGGCTGGGCCGATTGTGCTCAAATTTGGCACATCGCTAGAGACCGGTTAGTAGGGTGCCGTGCACAAGTCAGTTGGAGGTACCCCCTCGAAATTTCGCACGTGCAAGGCCCACCCTCTCGCTCGCTCCGTTAGTCGCCCCAAAAGGCGTTATACTGGTTGATTAAGCGCTTTGATCTGAGGACGTAGTCACTTGTTGCCACGCTGTTCTTATGCCCTCCCACAGCAGTTGTGTCGTGTGTGACATCACAAGTGTGTGTGTGACATCACATTACATAACAACATCTGATGCGTGACGGTTGAAAAGCTACATATGCGGCATGGCGTATTTGTGCAATGGCATGTTTAACCCGACGGCCGCTGGGGGGGGGGGGGGGCGTATACTTGCTCCCCCTTTACTTCTGCGACGATATCGTCGCAACGCGAATAGATAAGAAGCGAAACTTTGCACACATCTTCCTGAATACCTAACCGAGGTTGTGTCCAAATTTGGTGTCGATTCCATTTCAAAT
>NW_024883940.1:0-35702 GCF_019059575.1 Amphibalanus amphitrite
CGCAAAAGGCAGCCAGATAAGATTCTCGCATAACCTACTAAAAAAATCAGGAATGGCAATTGATTATTTTACCGGGTATTTTCTGTCGCACCGGGCTTATGTATATGTGTCGATAATGTCCTGCAGCGTGGCGTAGCATTTGCGGTACTCAAACGACCCAAGCTGCCCGCCGATACGCACCGCGATATAAAACGACGTGGCCAGAAGCAGCGCAGAGAGGTGGTCGCGGGATTTCGGACCATTTGTTAAGGTAGATCGACTGATTAGAAAGACGATCTGAGATGACAAAGAGAAAGAACCATTCAGCGAGTTCAAAGCGCGTGTTGCGCTTGATGCGATCCGCGAAGAGATGACGCTTGCGGAGCTGTAAAGAAGTACGGCGTCCATTCGGGCCAGATCAGCACGTGGAAGCGTGCGGACCTGGACAAACTGACATCAGCCTTCAGCGGCGTGGGAGAGATCCTGAGCCGGAGTCAGCGCTGCTGAAGTAGAGAAGCTGCATTCGAAGATTGGGCAGTTGGTGGTGGAGCGGGATTTTTGGCCGATGCCTCGCGTCAAACTTCTGGGGACGCGAGGCAAAAAATGGTGAGCAAGGGTCATAAGCTAAGTGTCAGGCGTCAATGCGCGCTGCTGACGTTGGCGCGCTCTAACCTGTATTATCAACCGAAGGGCGAGAGTGCTGAGAACCTACAATTTATGGGGATCATTGATAGCAGTTTTTGGAAACGCCGTGGTATGGTTCCCGGCAAATGGCTCGGCACATGAAACGGAACAACCACCAATGCGGTCGTCATCGGTGCGGCGTTTGATGCGCCTTATGCGCTTGGTTCGATCTACCAGGAGCCCAACACGAGCAAGAAGCACCCACAACACAAGATCTGGCCCTATCTGCTGAGGAATACGGTGATTGATCGGCCGAACCAAGTCTGGTGCGGGACATAACCTATATCCCAATGCGGCGAGGCTTCCTGTATCTGGTGGCGATTATGGACTGGTTCAGCCGCAAGGTGCTGGCCTGGCGGCTCTCCAACAGCATGGACGCGGAGTTCTGCGTTGAGGCGCTGAAGGAGGCCCTAAGCAAAACGGCACACCGGAGATATTCAACACGGATCAGGGCAGCCAGTTCACCAGCGGCGATTGGATCGACGTACTGACCGATGCGAAGATCAAGATCAGCATGGATGGTAAAGGGCGCTGGATCGACAACCGTATGATCGAACGTCTTGGCGGTCTTGAAGTACGAATGCATCTATTTGTACGCCTTTGAGAAGGGATCACAGGCCAAGGCTGGCATCGCTAAATGGCTCGCCTACTACAACGTTGAAAGGCCTCACTCGACGACGGCATCTTGACCCCAACGAGGTCTATGACAGCAAACGGAACCAATGAGACTAGCAGCCTGATATGAAACCATGGTCTACCTTAACAGGCTGCAAAATGGTCGGAAAACTAGGACCCTCTGAACCTCGTCCATGCCGCCCAGAAAAGTCGCTGGAAAGAACCCACGCCCACCCCGCCCGTGCGATACCGCAGGGCCATGGTGCAATTGCCTAGAAAGACAGAATGACCCGGTGCATCTGCAACATAGCGTTTGACGGCAACGTCATAGTGCCCGCCCAGGCGCAGATCGATGAAACGATCCGGCACCCGGCCATCGGGCCCGGAAACCTCCACCAGATGCAGGCGTTCCGGTGCGAGTTCCAGCACATGCAACGGTCTGCGCGGGGTGTTCCGGCGTCAGAGCGATATCAAGGATATGCCCGGCCACCGCCTGATGCACATCCATCGTGTGATCAAAATCAAGCGTCAGCAGGTGGTCATCGCCCGCGCCGTCCAGCTGCACCGCAAGATCGGTCAGCAACGGATCCCAGATACTCAACGCAGCGCCCATGCGCAAGGCCGCCTGCCCCGCGCACGCCCTGGCAGATCCGGTGGCCATATGCCAGAGATGCACCATTTCGCGGGCGTAGGTTTCAAATTGCCGGCCAAAATCCGTGACGCTGACCCGCCGCCCGTCACGCGTGAACAGATCCGCACCAAGGCGGTCTTCCAGCGCCCGGATACGCGCGGTCACTGTTGTCTGTGCGACGGACAAGCTGCGGGCGGCGGCGTGAAAACTGCCTTCGCGCAGGATCACCAGAAATGTTTCGATCGCTTCAATCTGCATCTGATCACTATTTTCGCTTACACTGATAAAATCAATTCGTTTTATTTATCAGCCTAAGCGCGGCATTCTGAAGGCAACAGACAATGGAAGGACAGCCCCATGCCAGACACCCTTCACGCGCCAGATGACGCGGAACACCGCCACAAACCCACCTGGACCAGTTTTGAAAACGCCACCCGGGAAGATTTCCTGGCGGTGATGGATTATGAAGAAGCCTATAACGCCGCCCTGCCCGATCGGATCCTGGAGGCGATCAAATCGCTGGATGAGGCCTGGACGCCCTATCCTGTTAACCGCTACCAACATTCCCTGCAGGCGGCGACCCGCGCTTATGAAGATGGTGCGGATGAGGAAATCATCGTCGCAGCCCTGATCCATGACACCGGTGACATTCTGTCCCCTTACAACCACGGCGAACTGGCGGCGGCGATGATGAAGCCTTACGTCAGCGAACGTTGCTACTGGATCCTGAAACATCACTGCGTTTTCCAGGGCTATTATTACAACCACCACCTGGGTGGGGATCGCAATGCGCGCGACAAATACCGCGACAGCCCGTTTTGGGAAGACTGCCGCTATTTCTGCCATGAATATGATCAATGTGCCTTTGATCCGGACTTTCCGACCAAACCACTGGAATTCTTTGAACCCATGCTCCGCAAGCTACTGTCCAAAGGCGAAGGCCATATGGAACTGAACGAAACCGCTAAAGGTTAAAATACAAAAGGCCGGGGATCATCGCCCCGGCCTTTTTTTATTCTGTGATCAATGATCAGTCGCTTTCACTCATATCCACGCCAAGCGCCTTGGCCACGGTGAAGATGTCTTTATCGCCGCGACCACACATGTTCATCACGATGATATGGTCTTTTGGCAGGGTTGGCGCCATCTTCATCACATGGGCCAGCGCGTGGGAGGGTTCCAGCGCCGGGATAATGCCTTCCTGCGTACAGCAGAACTGGAAGGCTTCCAGAGCTTCGGTGTCGGTGATCGACACATATTGCGCGCGGCCAATGTCATGCAGCCAGGAATGTTCAGGGCCAATGCCCGGATAATCCAGACCCGCAGAGATCGAAAATCCTTCAAGGATCTGTCCGTCATCATCCTGCAAAAGATACGTGCGGTTTCCGTGCAGAACGCCCGGACGGCCACCGGTCAGCGACGCGCAATGTTCCATCTTTTCATTCACGCCTTTGCCGCCGGCTTCAACACCAACGATATTGACGGACTGATCATCAAGGAACGGGAAGAACAGACCCATGGCGTTGGATCCGCCACCAATCGCCGCGATGATGGTATCGGGCAGACGGCCTTCGCCTTCGTGTTCGGGCAGTTGTTCCCGGACTTCTTTACCAATGATCGCCTGGAAATCGCGTACCATCGCAGGGTATGGGTGTGGGCCAGCCACGGTACCAATACAGTAGAACGTGTCGCGCACATTGGTCACCCAGTCGCGCAGCGCATCGTTCATCGCGTCTTTCAGCGTGCCACGACCAGAAGTCACAGGCACAACTTTTGCACCCAGCAATTTCATGCGGAACACGTTTGGCGCCTGACGTTCAACGTCATGGGCCCCCATGTAAACGATGCATTCCAGACCAAAACGCGCACAAACGGTCGCAGTCGCAACACCGTGCTGACCCGCGCCGGTTTCCGCGATGATCCGGGTTTGCCCATACGACGTGCCAGCAGGATCTGACCCAATACGTTGTTGATCTTATGCGCGCCGGTATGGTTCAGCTCGTCACGTTTCAGGTAAATCTTAGCGCCACCCAGGGCTTCGGTCATGCGTTCGGCATAATACAGCGGGCTTGGGCGACCGACGTAATGTTTCCACAGGTCATCCATTTCCGCATGGAATTCCGGGTCAACTTTCGCACGTTCGTATTCTTCCTCAAGATCGAGGATCAGAGGCATCAGGGTTTCAGACACGAAACGCCCGCCAAAATCACCAAAACGTCCGTTTTCATCCGGTCCGTTCATAAAGCTGTTGAACAGATCATCCATAGTTTTTCCCCTCAGAAACGTGGCACGGGATTTGTCGCCGCCTGGACGAAATCCGCTATCTTCTTTGCATTCTTTACGCCTGGCGCGCTCTCAACACCAGAGGAAACGTCAACCTGTGTTGCGCCCGTCAGGTGGATGGCCTCTGCGACATTTTCCGGGTTCAGTCCGCCCGCCAGCATCCATGGTGTGGCCCAGCGACGCCCGGCCAGAAAACGCCAGTCAAAAGCCAGACCATTTCCCCCGGGCAGATCGGCGTGTTTTGGCGGTTTGGCGTCAATCAGCAGCTGGTCCGCAACCTGGGTGTAGGTGCTGATTTGCGCAAGATCCGCTTCATCCGCAATCCCGATGGCTTTCATCACCGGAAGTCCATAACGCGCACGTACTTCCTGCACACGTTCAACGCTTTCTTTGCCGTGCAGCTGTAACATATCCAGCGGCACTTGCGCGGTGATCGCATCCAGCGTGGCATCATCTGCATTTACCGTCAGCGCAACCTTCGCCACCCCTTCCGGGATCTCAAGCGCCAGACTGCGCGCCTGATCAATCTCAAGATGTCGGGGGGATTTCGCAAAAAATACGAGGCCCGCATAACGGGCCCCGGCGGCAGCAACTGCAGCCACATCATCAGTGGTCGTGAGACCGCAAATCTTAACACTGGTGGTCATATTCTGATGCCCTGCCTTTTTATGGCAGCTTATGCTTTGCTTTCCAGAAGCGCCAGCACATCATCGGCCTTGCCACCTTTTTCTGCCGGTGTCGTCGCCCGCAGAGTTTCCACTTCTTTCTTCAGCTTCTCAGCCTGACGCGCTGTACCGCGGAATTTCATTTCACGCAGCCATTCCCAGACAAAGCCGATCAGCAGACCTGCGATGATCCCGCCAACGACAACCACAAAAAGCGGCAGTTGCAGCGGCGCACCTGAAAGACCCAGAATAGCGGACAATTCCGGCGGCAGCAGATAAAGCGAAACAAATCCGCGATTGGCCAGTGCAACTGTGATCAGCACAAAAGCCAGAGCGGCAAGAAAGAGGTACTTAAGATAGCGCATTCGTTACTTTCCGTTAAGCCGGTCTCGCAGTAGTTTACCTGTCTTAAAGAACGGCACATTTTTTGCGGGCACTTCAACAGATTCACCGGTGCGTGGATTACGACCTGTACGTGCCTCACGTTGTTTAACAGAAAATGCCCCGAAACCACGTAGTTCTACGCGGTCGCCACGGACCATTGCTTCTGTTATTTCATCAAATACAGTGTTTACGATGCGTTCAACATCGCGTTGATAAAGGTGCGGATTTTCATCCGCGATAGATTGAATAAGTTCCGAACGGATCATTCCTGTTTTCCCCTGGCTGGATTAGGCACATTTTTACATGTGCTCATTTGGAATTCGTCATGTGGACGTTACTATATTCACCGCTGCAAACTAAAACCGCAACGGGAAAGGCCCTTTCAAGCCGGGCTTTCAGCGATTTGAGACAAAATTATGCCTATTTTCCGACCAGTATCGGCGAATTCCACCCTATTGTATACGAAATCAGACGGCTTTAAGGAAATTTGATTCGTTAAAAAAGGCGGCCCGGTATATCACCAGACCGCCTTTCAATGTTTTTTCAGTCTACGGACTGAATGATCAGTCGTCAGACTTCAGAGCTGCGCCAAGGATATCACCCAGGGACGCGCCAGAGTCAGAAGAACCATACTGTTCCACTGCTTCTTTCTCTTCAGCGATCTCACGTGCTTTGATGGACAGACCCAGACGACGGGTTTTCGCATCAACGTTGGTTACACGTACGTCAAGCTTGTCACCAACCTGAAAGCGCTCTGGGCGCTGCTCGGCACGGTCACGGGACAGGTCGGAACGACGGATGAAGGATTTCATGCCTTCATAGTCAACTTCCACGCCGCCATCTTCGATCGCAGTCACTTCAACAGTGATGATAGAACCGCGCTTCACGCCGTCAGCAACTTCAGCGAACGGATCGCCGCCCAGTGCTTTAACGGAGAGAGAGATGCGTTCTTTTTCAACGTCCACTTCGGTTACAACGGCCTGAACCATTTCACCTTTGCGGTAGTCGCCGATCACATCTTCGCCACGGCCTTCCCATGTCAGATCTGACAGGTGAACCATGCCGTCGATTTCGTTGTCGAGACCGATGAACAGACCGAATTCAGTGATGTTCTTAACTTCACCTTCAACTTCGGTGCCAACTGGGTTGTTCTCAGCGAACACTTCCCATGGGTTGCGCATGGTCTGTTTCAGACCAAGGGATACACGACGCTTGGAACCGTCGATTTCCAGAACCATGACTTCGACTTCTTGTGAAGTAGACACGATTTTGCCCGGGTGTACGTTCTTCTTTGTCCAGGACATTTCAGAAACGTGTACGAGGCCTTCAACGCCGGCTTCGAGTTCAACAAATGCACCGTAATCGGTGATGTTGGTGACGCGACCCTTGTGGACGGAATCCAGTGGGTATTTCGCAGCAACAGCATCCCATGGATCGTCCTGCAGCTGTTTCATGCCGAGGGAGATACGGTGGGTTTCTTTGTTGATCTTGATCACCTGAACCTTGATGGTCTCACCGATTGTGAGAATCTCGGATGGGTGGTTCACACGGCGCCATGCCATGTCAGTGACGTGCAGCAGGCCATCAACGCCGCCGAGGTCAACGAATGCACCGTATTCAGTGATGTTCTTAACAACACCGTCAACTGCCTGACCTTCGGAAAGGTTGCCAATAACTTCAGCACGCTGTTCTGCGCGGGACTCTTCGAGGATCGCACGACGGGATACAACGATGTTGCCACGACGACGGTCCATTTTCAGAATCTGGAACGGCTGCTTCAGACCCATCAGTGGGCCTGCGTCACGTACTGGGCGTACGTCAACCTGGGAACCTGGCAGGAACGCAACAGCGCCGCCGAGGTCAACAGTGAAGCCGCCTTTAACGCGACCGAAGATAGCACCGTCAACACGCTCTTCGTCAGCATATGCTTTCTCGAGGCGATCCCATGCTTCTTCACGGCGTGCCATCTCACGGGAGATAACAGCTTCACCGCGGGCGTTTTCAGCTGCGCGCAGGAACACTTCTACAGTGTCGCCAACAGCGATTTCAGCTTCTTCACCAGGGTTTGCGAATTCTTTCAGATCAACGCGGCCTTCCATTTTGTAGCCAACGTCGATGATAGCCTGGCCCGCCTGAATAGCGATAACCTTGCCTTTGACAACAGACCCTTCCTGAGGGGTGTCAATCTCGAAGCTTTCCTGCAGCAGGGCTTCGAATTCTTCCATAGATATATTTGAGCCATTTGGTCTCAGTTTCCTTTACAGTCGTTTTTCCGGCCGCGCGGTTGTCTCCGCCGGTCTTGGTTTCAGTTGGTCAGCGGGCAGCCTGAAACAAACAGACCAAACACAAACAAAGAGGGCCGGTATGTGCCGACCCTGCCCGTCATTTTTTGTTTTATGGCATATATGCCTTACTGACCCGGGCTATATAGCGTTAACTGCCAGGAAACACAAGCCTGCATCCTCTGCAAAACAAGGCCAATCTCTTGCTTTTCGGGGGCTGCAACAGGTCAATCACGGTAAAGCCCGAAAGGTCAGAAATGATTCGGATGATCAATATCGAACAGGCCCTGCCTCTGCGCCAGAGCGTCCTGTGGCCGGGGCATCCGCTTTCGCATGCGATGGTGCCCGGCGATGCGGCTGCTTTGCATTTTGGTCTGTATCATGACGAAACTCTGGTTTCAGTTGCGTCATTGTTTCCGGATGATCATTCCGGCATTCAGCTGCGCAAATTTGCCACCCTGCCCCACATGCAGGGCCGGGGCTTTGGTCGCCGGATGCTGGATCATCTTCTGGCACAGGCACGGGACCGCGGGGCGACACATCTTTGGTGTGATGCGCGTGTATCTGCCCGGGATTTTTATGCAAAATCTGGATTTCGGGAGGAAGGTGAGGTTTTTGAACGTAAAGGCCAGTCTTATATCGTCATGCAGCACGCGTTCGACCGGCCCTGACCCCGAGAGCGCGCAGCCCCTGGCAGATCTTAAGCCTCCCTTGCGATAAATCCCCCGTTGCGCAACACCGGGAAACCCCGGATCCAAGATCGGATGAGAGGCCCCGGCGAAAGCATAAGGGGCGGATCACAGCTTACCTGTCAGGGCGTAACGATCCCTGGCACTCAGATCATATCCGCAAAGGCGGCGCCGCCATCTTTACTGGTCCTGCAGACAGGCCTGCGATGGAATGCTTCATCTGAACAGCTCTCAGGAACCGCCGGGATTACCCGCGCGGGCAAAACCTGTGCGTTCAACAATCAGCCTGCGTTCCGGACGGCATCCACGGCAGCGACACACCGGGCGACAGCGTCGTCAATGGACAATTCAGATGTATCCAGAAGAATGGCATCCTCCGCGGCCTTCAAAGGGGCCGTTGCGCGTTCACTGTCACGTTTGTCCCTGGCCTGCAGATCTTCCAGGACACCTTCCGGTGTCACATCCTGACCCTTCGCCGACAATTCCAGATAGCGCCGTTCTGCCCGTACCTCATCGGAAGCCGTAACATACAACTTCACCTCGGCTTCCGGGCAAATCACCGTGCCGATATCACGCCCGTCCAGGACCGCGCCCCCGGCCCGGCGTGCAAATGCCCGCTGAAAATCAAGCAAAGCCTGGCGCACTTCCGGGATTGCAGCAACTTTAGATGCGGCCTGCGCCACAGCAGAATTGCGCAGCGCATCTGCATCAATATCTTCCGCACGCAAAGATTTCGCCGCCTCCAGCGGGTCAGCGCCCTGTAACAACTGGGCACCAACCGCACGATACAAAAGCCCGGTATCCAGGTGCGCAAAGGCAAAATGCGCCGCAAGCGCTTTGGAAATTGTCCCTTTGCCCGATGCTGCCGGGCCGTCAACTGCGATTGTAAGTGCCATATGTTCTGCCTCCGTCTGGTCGGGGTACCTTTACAGAGGCCAACTGTCAAACCCGGGCAGGTCGCATACGTCTGTGTTCCCGGAAATGGCACAGTGCCAGCCAGAACAGCAAAATCAGCGCCCCGGCAGAACACAGTGTTTTCAATACGGTCCACTGATTGGCCTGCATCACCATCACATGGGAAGGCGCGCCTTCTGTCACAAGCAACCGTGTGATCACCATATTTTCGAAATAGTCTGCCGTTGCACTGCCAATGGCCAGCCCCATTCCGATAAGTGCCCCGGCACCATCGGAAATCCGGTTAAAAATCAGACAAAGCGTCAGCGCAAGGGCCCCGGGAAACACCATATCCAGCAAATGTTGGGGGCCCAGATAGATCTGACGCGCGCCAGGTGTCAAAGCCGTCAGGAACGCGTGGGCTTCTTCATAGGTGTAACCTGTCAGCCTCTGATCGAACGGCACCAGCCCACCTGCCCCGTCCGCAATCGACGGCAGCGTCCAAAACACCATCGCAGCGTATAAAAACGCTGTGACGGAAAACAAAGCTGTAAAAAGCATCGTAAACCGCATCGTATCCTCCGGCCTTCAGGGTACTGAACAATCCTTCAGTCAAAGTTAACATATCTTGCCATCTCTGGTGCAGATATTGCCAACCCGGGGACCGCCCCCTCGAAATGCAGGAAACAGCCATTTAATCAGAGACAGACAACAAAAGGAAACACGATATGTCGATCTGGTTTTTCGCCGGCGTCGCGCTCACGCTTTGGGTGCTATACGATCTTCTGATGGGCTACACATACCTGTGGGAACCCGTCGTACGCGCCGAAAACCCCTGGGGGTACTGGGCCGTCATAACCCTGTGGTCAGGGGCTGCGATCAGCTGCTTTGTCGTCGCCTGAACACATCAGTCTTTGATCATCGTTGTCAGCTCCGGATCATATCCCGCTGACTGCGGTGCATCCGCGGGGATACCGTAGTAATCCCCTTTATCCTCGCAATAGATATGTCCGCGGATGTCCAGGCCGGTATCCCCATCAAGGGTGCCGGCAAAAACTGAAATATTCGCGCCAGCCCCATCCCAGAACAGATTGCTGCCACAGGTCGCACAAAATCCGCGCCGGGCCGTTTCTGAGGACTGATACCAGGTAACCTCCCCCTGCACTGCAATCTGATCACGTCGCACAGAGGTCGCCGCAACATGATGGCCCGATGTTTTCCGGCACTGCACACAGTGACAAGCTATCACAGGGCGCAATTCACCCGTCAGTTCAAAACGCACATCGCCACAAAGGCAGGATCCGGTTTTCATCATTTTTCCTCCTGATCACAGGATCAGGATCAAAGGAAACATCCCGCTGATGCCCTCTGAAAACGACACACCCGGGACATTTTCAGTCCCGGGTGTTTAAAAATTCCTGCGCATTTCGGTGCCTGTGTCAGGCGTTATCGCGCGTGATCTGTGCGCCCAGGGTCTTCATCAGATCCTCAAACACCGGGAAGGATGTGGCAATTGGCGTGCCGTCATCGACAGACACAGGGTTCTGCGCCGCCATACCAAGCACCATGAAAGACATCGCAATCCGGTGATCCAGGAAGCTTTCACAGGTTGCACCACCCGGCACACCACCCGGCCCCATGCCATGCACGATCATCGTGTCTTCATCCTCCTCAACCGTTACACCACAGGCCCGCAGACCACGGGCCATGGCGTCAATGCGGTCACATTCCTTCACGCGCAGTTCTTTCACGCCGCGCATCACGGTTTTGCCGGTGGACAGGGCCGCAACAACGGACAGAACCGGGTATTCGTCAATCATAGATGCAGCACGCGCAGGTGGCACTTCGATGCCATGGGTTTCAGCGTAACGCACGCGCAGGTCGGCGACCGGTTCACCGCCCTCAAGGCGTTCATTTTCAAACGTAATATCCGCGCCCATTTCCACAAGCGTCGTGTAGATTCCGTTGCGCGTCAGGTTCTGGGATACGCCTGGTACGAACACTTCGGACCCAGGCACAATTGTCGCCGCACAGGTCGGGAAAGCAGCAGAGCTTGGGTCGCGCGGCACAGAGATCACCTGCGGTTTCAGTTCAGGCTGACCTGTCAGGGTGATACGACGGCCGTCCTCTGTTTCTTCAACGGAAATCTCGGCACCAAAGCCTTCCAGCATACGTTCTGTATGGTCGCGGGTGGCTTCTTTTTCGATCACCACAGTCTGACCCGGCGCGTTCAGCCCCGCCAAAAGCACCGCAGATTTTACCTGAGCGGACGGCATCGGCACGGTGTATTCCACCGGCACAGGTTCGGTTGCGCCCACAATGGTCATCGGCAGACGACCACCGGAACGGCCCACAGATTGCGCGCCAAACAGCGCAATCGGATCGGTCACACGGCCCATCGGGCGTTTGTTCAGGCTGGCGTCACCCGTGAACGTCGCATTGATCCCCTGGGTCGCCATCACGCCCATGATCAGACGCACGCCAGTGCCGGAATTGCCGCAATCAATCACATTGTCAGGTTCGGAAAAACCACCAACCCCGACACCGTTCACCGACCATTCGCCCGGTCCGTGTTGTGTCACGGTCGCACCAAAGGCCCGCATGGCTTTTGCCGTATCCAGCACGTCTTCGCCTTCCAGCAGGCCGGTGACTTTGGTTTCACCCACCGCCAGTGCGCCAAAGATCAGCGCACGATGCGAAATGGATTTATCCCCTGGCACAGCAGCGTCGCCGTTCAGCGGGCCGCATTTACGAGAGGTCATCGGGATCGGGGTGCCATGGCCGGACATTTGCGCTTCCTTCATTCAGTCTTGCCACACTGATAGCGCAAGCAAAGGGGGGCGTAAATCATGCAAATGATCCACGCCCGCCCTTATCTTTTATGTTTGCCTCAGGTCACCTCGTTAAACCGTGGTCCTTTGAAGGTGCGATGGGCATTTCCGCGCTCCAGAGCATGGTGACGCAGGTTCGCATCCCGGGCCTGACCAGCCGTATCAAGTTCCGCCTGCGCGGCCCTTAACGCGGCCAGGCGTTCCACCGCCAGGGCCTTATTACGATGCTGCGAACGCCCGTCCCGCACGACCACCGACAGGCCGCTTTGCAGACAGGTCGCCCGCACAGCGCTGTCGGTGGTGTTCTGATGCTGACCACCTGGGCCACCGGCACGAAACGTGTCAAACCGCACATCCCCCGTTGACGCGATGGCTTTCACCGCCGCCAGACGCGAAACACCGGCAAACCAGTTCTGGCGCTTATAACCGGGGCGCAACGCACTTTTGCTGATCCAGCGGATGGTACCAACCCAATGCTGTGCAAAGCGATCTGCACAGGGCCCGTGCAATGTCACGACCGCAGATTTCACACCGTGTTTTGCAGGCACTTCACTGATGTCCAGATCCGCCCCCATGTCTTCCGCTTCTTCCCGCATCCGCACCAGGATATGTGCTGCCGCAAGACAGCACTCCCCCGGCCCGTTGCCGCTGGTCACAAGCAAAGTCACGTGATCAGTCGTCTTCTCAGTCATGGCGGCCCCCGTTTTTTGCGTGCTTAAACGTCATCAGTGGCGCAAGCCTCGCCACCACATGTGCCACATCAAAACGCGCCAGATCATTCGCCACATCCGCGGCGGATTTATAGGCCTGGGGCGCTTCTTCAATCAGCATGGCTTTATCTTCGCAAATCACCCGCCCATTGGCCGTTGGCCTGCGCAGGGCCTCAAGCGAAGACTTCGCCTTTGACACGCGCCCATGCATAGAGGCGCGATCATAGCGTCGCCCTGCCCCATGCGCACAGGAGTTCAGCGCAGTGTTGCCACCCGCACCGGGCTTCAGAAGAAAGCTTTCCGTCGCACGCGTACCGGCCAGCGGCACCAGATCCTGCAATTGCGCAGCCCCTTTCCGATGCAGCCATGCACCCTGTTCCTGTGTCACCAGGTTATGCGCGCAATCGCTGATCAGGGTCAGGTTACAACGCAGGGCACTTGCTGCCCGTTGCGCAATAACCATACGATTGAGCCACGCCCAGGTCACAGCCTGATCATGACGTTCAAGCCAGGCCTGTCCTTCGGCGGACGTCGGATCATAAGCAACCAGCCCGTCTGCCAGAACCTCCTGCAACAGCTGATGCCCCAGACCACGCGACCCTGTATGCACCAGCAGACACAGCTGATCTTTAGTCAGCCCGCTTTCCGCATCCGCCTGCACCACCCGCTGCACTTCGCAGAAATGGTTGCCGGTACCGATTGTACCCAGCGCCTCAAGAAAGAGATCGCCCGTCAGATCATAATGTTCGAAATCTTCTGTCAGATCCCAGTCATGCGGTTCAGCCAGACAACGCAACTTAGCTGCCATCTTATCCGGCTTCCAGCGGCGCAGCGGCAGATCCAGCGCATACAGCGCCATGCCACAGCCGATGTCAGATCCCACAAGCTGTGGGTGCAGTTTATCAGACAGAACCGCACAGCCTACCGGCCCGTATTTCCCCGGATGCAGGTCTGGAAACGCGGCCACAGCACGCACACCATCAAGGCATGCAACCTGTTGTAACTGATCTTCCGCACGCCCTTCGATCCAGGCGTTTTCATTATAATAAAGATGGATCGCAGCCCTGCCCTTTTTGGCAGGCAGCACACGACCCGAGGCAAAATTGCCCATGGTATATTCCAGTATTTTGATTTTGTCGGGCGCTGTCACCAGCGCACCTGTACAAAGTCGGGGGCTGATGTGGCCTTAAACTTTGCGAACCCCGGCAGGGATGAATGTAAATGTCGTCATGTTATTCTCCCTTTCTGGCTGAGGATACGGAATGCCCGATGGGCGGTGTGTCTGCCTTTTAGCGGCAGATATGAAAACAGCAAAGCCCCGTCGGAAATGACAGGGCCTGCATGTGGTTTAGCGGTAACAGTGATGTCAGCCCTTACGGCGGAACGTCATGTAATGTGGCGTCCGGCCTTCGCGCAAAGCCTTTTGTTCATAGCGCGTGGAAATCCAGTCATCCCAGGAATTGCGCCAGTCGTCCGCGCTTTCCGCCAGCCATTCAAACCCGGCCTTTGGCACTTCTTCCATGGTCTGGCGCACGTAATCTTCAATATCCGTCGCAACCCGGAAAATCGCGCCTGGTTTCAGAACTTTCGCCAGTGGTTCCAGGTGTTCCTGGGTCACAAAGCGGCGGCGGTGATGGCGTTTCTTGGGCCAGGGATCGGGGGTAAAGCAGGAAGGCTTTGTCAATGGATTGTTCCGGCAGCACATCAAACATGTCACGCGCATCCCCGGGGTGGATCGCAACGTTGCTGACGCCAGCCTCACGGATTTTACCAAGCAGCATGGCAACGCCGTGATATAGGGTTCACAGCCGATGATCCCGACATCCGGGTAGGTCTTTGCCTGATGCACCATATGTTCGCCACCGCCAAAGCCAACTTCCAGCCAGACAGGTTTATCGCCAAACAGCGCCTTCAGGTCGATATTCTCACGGGTGGGATTGTCTTCCCAGGTCACTTTACCAGGCGACAATTTCGCGAGATCTTCATCCAGATAAGTCTGCTGAGAGTCCCGCAGGCCTTTGCCCTTGAAACGGCCATAGAAGTTACGCCAGGGCGCGCCGGAGGGGAGATTACCTTCAGGTTTTTTATCGTCAGACATGGTCGCTCCGCAGGCAAGAGAAAGGCAGGAAAATTGCCCGCCTTCCCTAAACTTTAAGCCCGCAAAGTGCAATCCACCCTTTGAAAGGGTTAGATGTCACCAGCCTGAGCAATCTTCAGAGCTTTATTCAGGGGCTTAGCTTCTTTCGCTGGAAAGGCACAAAGGGTGATTTTCCATCCTGCGCCCATGGCCTTCAGAAAGTGATGGGCTTCCCGGATGGCAATCGCCGCGGCCTCATCTTTGGGAAATCCGTAAACGCCCGTAGAAATTGCGGGAAATACGATGCGTTTCAGACCGTGTTCAGCTGCAAGTTTCAGACTGTTACGATAGGCATTGGCCAACAGTTCCGGTTCATCATTGCCGCCGCCACGCCAGATCGGGCCGACAGTGTGAATGATATTGAGAAAGGGCAGATCATGCGAACCGGTAATAACGGCGTCTCCGGTTTCACATCCACCAAAGGCCCGGCATTCTTCTTTTAGCCCGGGGCCGGCGGCGCGATGGATTACGCCATCAACGCCGCCGCCCCCAAGCAAAGACTTATTGGCCGCGTTCACAATAACATCTGCATCACATTCAATGATGCTTCCGATATGAACAACCGGCCACATGCTTAAACCGCTTTCTTAAGCGCCTCAGCCAGATCGGTGCGTTCCCAGGAGAAACCACCATCATCTGTCGGCGTCCGGCCAAAGTGACCATAAGCAGCAGTGCGCTGATAAACCGGCTTGTTCAGGCCCAGGTGGGTCCGGATGCCCTGCGGGGTCAGATCCATACAGGCAGCAACCGCTTTTTCGATCTCGCTCTCATGTACTTTGCCAGTTCCATGCGTGTCAGCGTAGATCGACAAAGGTTTCGCAACACCGATCGCGTAAGACAACTGCAACGTACAGCGATCCGCCATGCCGGCAGCAACAATGTTTTTCGCCAGATAACGCGCCGCATAGGCTGCGGAACGGTCAACCTTTGTTGGATCTTTACCAGAGAACGCACCGCCACCATGTGGGGCTGCACCGCCGTAAGTATCCACGATGATCTTACGACCCGTCAGGCCAGCATCCCCATCCGGGCCGCCAATGACGAATTTCCCGGTTGGGTTCACGTGCCATTCCGTCGCCGCAGAAACCCAGCCTTCCGGCAGCGTTTCGCGGATGTAAGGTTCTACAATCGCACGCACATCAGCAGATGACAGTGCTTCGTCCAGGTGCTGTGTGGACAGAACGATGGAAGACACGCCAACCGGCTTGCCGCCTTCATAAACCACAGACAGCTGGCTTTTCGCATCCGGGCCAAGTGCTGGTTCCGTGCCGTTTTTGCGCACTTCCGCAAGACGACGCAGGATCGCGTGGGAATACTGGATCGGGGCTGGCATCAGGGCTTCGGTTTCATTTACCGCATAGCCAAACATGATACCCTGATCACCCGCGCCTTCGTCTTTGTCAGCGCTTGCGTCCACACCCTGGGCGATATGGGCGGATTGTTCATGCAGCAGGTTGGTGATTTCCACAGTTTCGTGGTGGAATTTATCCTGCTCATAGCCGATGCCTTTGATGCAATCGCGCACGATGGCATCGGTCTTTTCAAGATATTCTTTAAGTTTCGCCTGATCAGACAGGCCAACTTCACCACCAATCACAACACGGTTTGTTGTGGCGAAGGTTTCACAGGCAACCCGTGCTTCGGGTTCTTCAGAAAGAAAGGCGTCAAGGATGGCATCGGAAATCTGGTCACAGACTTTATCAGGATGCCCTTCGGAAACGGATTCCGAAGTGAACGTATAGTTTTCACGAGTCATTTGAGAGTGCTCCGGTACAAAATGAAACCGCCACGCCAGGAAGCCGTTGTGGCAGCAGATGCATCGCCCCTACGCCTGTAATCGTGGAGGGTCAACCGTGCTTAGCGCGAAGTTGTCTCAAAAAGATTAATACGCAACCGAAAAACAACAAAAACAGGAATGCGGGCCAGTCGCCGGTTGAACGGTATAAGGTTTCGCGGCGGGCCTCTGGCAGATACGCATCCAGAAAACCTTCGGTCGCAAAAGGCAGCTGCGCGGTGATCGTTCCATAAGGATCAATCATCGCAGTCACACCTGTATTGGCCACCCGCACCAGCGGTTTCCCCTGCTCGACCGCCCGAAATTGCGCCTGAACCAGATGTTGCCAGGGGCCGGAAATCTGGCCGAACCAGGCATCATTGGTGATCTGCAAAATCCAGTCTGCACCATCAGGGGCGGCATTCACATCCTGGGGAAACACGGCCTCATAACAGATCAGAGGCAGCGCCTGCCCAAGCGGGCCCAGATCAAACAGTTTTGCCTCAGTACCAGCGGTGAAGCCATATCCCTGATTGGCCGCAAGGCCGTAAATCCCGAACTGCGCCATAACATCGCCAAAGGGCACATATTCCCCGAAAGGCACCAGATGACGCTTGTCATAGCTTTGATCCAGGCCGCCTTCCGCATTCATGTGAACGATGGAATTATAAAAACCTTCGTCGCGCGCATGTCCGATCCCAAAGAGCACCGGCACACCATTCGCCGCATCCCGCAACAGCTGCATGCCATATTCTTCCTCAGAAAGGCGCACAGGTACAGATGTTTCCGGCCAGATGATCAGATCCGGGCGGCCCAGTTCACCGGGTTCCGCGGTGAAAGCGAGGTTGCGGTCATAGAATACAGAAACCCATTCCGGATCCCATTTCAGGTGCTGTGGCGCATTGGGTTGCAGCAGACGGATCAGAGGGCGCTCATCCGACACAGGAACAGCATCCCAGGTGAGATAGCCCGAAACAACGGGTGCCACGCCCCAGACTGCAATCCCCAGGACAAACGCAGCATTCCGGCTGATCCCGCTTGCGCCCCAGACACCCGCTGTCATCAGCAACGTCAGCACATTCAAGCCATGCGGCCCGATCAGGGACACCAGCTGCATCGGGGCCAGATCAACCCAGATATAGGCGGGCATGGCCCAGGGGAAGCCTGTGAAAACATAAGCGCGCAACAGTTCCGCCAGCGGTAGCGTCACACAAAGTGCCAGTGCAGCCCGTTTCTGACCTGCCAGTTTGCGCGCGCCCCAAAAGGAGACAGCCCAGAATATCGCCAGACCACCTGCCATCAGGAAGATCGCAAAAGGCGCCATCCAGCCATGGCGGGCGATGTCGACAAAGAAAGGCTCAACAATCCAGCTAAGGGAAACGGCAAAATAGCCACCACCAGCCCCCCAGCCACGCCAAAGCGCCGCCCGTGGGTATCCGCCGCTTCCAGCAGCATCGCAAGCACAACAAAGCCAACCAGCGTCAGCGGCCAGAGCCCCCAGGGCACATGGCCCAGCGCCATAAGTGCACCGGTCAGGAAGGCGGCGAAGATTGCCCGGCGACCGGTCAATCTGCTAAACAGCGCCATCAGCTTCTGCATTATGCCCCCGCCATCCCCAGGTTATTCCGCTGCCATGTTCGGCAGGTGCACGCGCATGCGTTTGATTTTGCGCGGATCTGCATCAATCACTTCGAAATCGGGGGCCAGCAGGATGGCGGATCATTTCGCCACGTCCGGGCACATGGCCAAGCAGAACAAAGACCAGCCCACCCAACGTGTCAATTTCATCGTCATCCAGGCCTTCGCGCAGGTTCAGGCCGATCTCTGCTTCGAATTCTTCCATCGGTGTGCGGGCTTCGGCAACATAACAGCCGGGGCGTTCCTCAAACCAGAGCGCACCTTCAACCGCGTCATGTTCATCTTCGATCTCACCAATGACCTGTTCAATCAGATCCTCGATGGTCACCAGACCGTCCACGCCGCCATATTCATCAATCATCAGCGCCATGTGTTTGCGCTCTGTCTGCATTTTCTGCAGCAGAATGCCGATGGGCATGGAAGGTGGTGCAAAGATCAGCGGGCGCATCAGATTGCGCACGGAAAAATCACCATTGCCGTTTTGCCCGTTGAACCCGTATTTCAGCGAGAAATCTTTCAGGTGGATCATGCCAATCGGCGTATCCAGCGTGCCTTCGAACACAGGCAAACGCGACAGACCGCTTTCCCGGAACACTTCGACCAGTTCATCACGGCCAATATCATCCGGCACCGCCACAACTTCCACACGCGGAATAGCGACTTCTTCCAGACGCATCCGGTGCAGGTTCAGCATACCATGCAGCGCAGTTTGTCCCGGGGCCGGAGTATCTTTCTCGGCCTCGCTGTCCTGTGCATTTTCAGTCTGGGAAAATCCCGCTAAAAGCCTGCGGAAAAAAACCGCTGTCCTTCGCGTTACCGTTCTTCGGGTCTGACGACCCCGGTTCTATCTCTTCCTGCGCGCTTTGCGCCGCAGTAGAAGATCCGTCAATATTGTCGCCCATTGGTCCTTTCCGGGTCACTTAAACGGCGCAAAACACGCACCTGTCCTTAATATGGGTCAGCAATGCCAAGATTGCCAAGTATTTCTGTCTCAAGCCCTTCCATAAGGGCCGCATCTTTATCGTGAATGTGGTCATAACCCAACAGATGTAAAATTCCATGAACGGCAAGATGTGTCACGTGATCCGTAAATCTCTTGCCTGCCTCAGCGGCTTCGCGCGCACAGGTGTCATAAGAAATCGCGATATCACCCAGTTCAGGATCAGGGCCAACAGGTGGCAGGGGCTGCCCGCCCGCATCATCAGCCGCGCGTTCTTCTGAGGGCCAGGACAGTACATTTGTCGCCTTATCCTTGTCGCGGAAATCCCCGTTCAGCACCGCAATGCGCGCGTCATCACAGCCCATGACAACCACTTCCCAGTCGCCTGCCAGACCAAGATGCGCAAACACTGCCTGCGCGGCTGTTTCTGACAAAGCCTCAAGCCCCGCGTCTTCCCAGCGCGGGTCTTCACAAATCACATCGGTGATCATTTCTCAGCCTTTTTCGCTTCGCGCTTTATGAAAGCCTTCTGATCGGCTTCGTCATAGGCCTCAATGATTTTGGCAACCAACGGATGGCGCACAACATCTTTCGCGGTGAAATAGTTGAACGAAATGCTGTCGATATGTTTCAGCAGGCGTTCCGCATCATGCAGGCCCGATGTCACGCCACGCGGCAAATCCACCTGTGACCGGTCCCCCGTGATCACCATGCGCGACCCTTCCCCAAGACGGGTCAGGAACATTTTCATCTGCATGGTGGTCGCGTTTTGCGCCTCATCCAGCACAACAAACGCATTTGCCAGCGTCCGGCCCCGCATGAAGGCCAGCGGCGCGATTTCAATGCGTTTTTCTTCGATCAGCTTTGTGACCTGTTTCCCCGGAAGGAAATCGCCCAGCGCATCATAAAGCGGCTGCATGAAAGGATCGACTTTGTCTTTCATGTCACCGGGCAGATAGCCCAGCTTTTCACCGGCTTCCACCGCCGGGCGTGACAGGATGATCTTATCCACCAGCCCATCAACAAACATCGACACGCCAGCCGCCACAGCCAGATAGGTTTTACCGGTGCCCGCAGGACCAATGCCAAAGGCCAGTTCATTTTCAAACAGCGCCCGCACGTAAGCTTTCTGCGCCTCGGTGCGGGGTTCAACAGTTTTCTTGCGGGTGCGGATTTCGACCCGCCCGCCCGCGAACATTTCCATCTGCTGGTCGGGCGCATTTTCATGCCCGCCATTGTCGCCACCCATACGGATTTCAGCGGCAATATCGCCCGTTTCCACCGAACGGCCAGCTTCAAGACGCCCATAAAGCGCGTTCAGCACATCCACAGCTTTGCCGCGCTCATAATCCTTACCGTGCAACACCAGCTGATTGCCACGGCGGATGATCTGCACGCCGAGGCTGCTTTCAATTTGCGTCAGGTTTTTGTCAAATTCACCGCAAAGCTCTATCAGCAGGCGGTTGTCAGGATATTCCAGCGGGGTTTCCGCAGGGGTTACCGCGGCTTCAGCTTCAATCTGCAGGTCTTCAGTACCCAAGTTGGCTCCAGTCTGTGATCTGCCGGGCGAATCCGGCGCTTATTCCTATCGTTGCAATTTGAAAGCCCCCGCGCAAGGCAGGGGCGACAAACTTCACGAATTTGCAACAAAGGCGCTTAGGGCAGGATTTCCCCGGTGAGGGAATTACTTTCCGTCGCAATGATCTTCACGTCGCGAATATCACCCACCTGAACACCTTCCGCAGCCGCGTGAACCGCATGCAGATAGCCGGATTTACCGATCATCTGACCTTCAATGCGGCCTGGCTTTTCGAACATCACGCTGACGGTGCGGCCAATCATATCGGTCTGGGTCTGGCGTTGCTGTTCCCACAGAAGTTCCTGCAACCGGTGCAGGCGTTCTTTTGCAACCTGTGGATCGACCAGCGCACGTTCCGCAGCAGGCGTACCAGGACGCGAAGAATAGCAGAAGGAATAAGCCTGGCCGTAATGCACTTCGCGCACAAGCGCCATTGTGTCTTCAAAATCCTGATCCGTTTCTTCAGGGAAGCCAACAATAAAATCGCCAGACAGCAGGATGTCAGGGCGCGCTTCGCGGAACCGTTCAATCACCCGCAGATAGCTTTCGGCGGTGTGGTTGCGGTTCATGCGTTTCAGGATCTTATCGCTGCCGGATTGCACAGGCAGATGCAGATAAGGCATCAGTTTCGCACAGGTGCCGTGCGCTTCAATCAGGGCGTCTTCCATATCGTTCGGGTGGGACGTGGTGTAACGAATGCGTTCCAGGCCATCGACCTTGTCGAGTTCTGCAATCAGTCCAGCCAGCCCCATGGTGCCCTTTGGCCCCTGCCCGTGATAGGCATTCACATTCTGACCGAGCAGCGTGATTTCGCGCACGCCACGTTCGACCAGTTCATTGGCTTCGCGAATAATGCGCTCCACCGGGCGGGACACTTCGGCACCGCGCGTATAGGGCACAACACAGAAGGCGCAGAATTTGTCGCAGCCTTCCTGCACCGTCAGAAACGCAGCGGGCGCGCGTTTTGCTTTGGGGCGCAGTTTCAGGTGTTCAAACTTATCTTCTTCTGGAAAATCCGTGTCCAAAGCGCGTTTGCCCTGCTTCACGGTTTCCATCATTTTCGGCAGGCGGTGATAGGTCTGGGGGCCAACCACCAGATCCACCATCGGCTGGCGACGGATGATTTCTTCGCCTTCCGCCTGGGCCACACAACCAGCCACGCCGATTTTCAGATCCGGGTTTTCTGCTTTCAGGCCCTTAAAGCGCCCCAGTTCAGAATAAATCTTCTCAGCGGCTTTTTCGCGGATGTGACAGGTGTTCAGCAGAATCATATCTGCGTCTTCAACCTTCTCTGTTGGCTCATATCCTTCGTGCCCAAGGCTTTCTGCCATGCGCTCGCTGTCATAGACATTCATCTGACAGCCCCAGGTTTTAATGAAGAGTTTTTTCTTTTCTGACATCAGAAAGGCCCCGCGTTTGATCGCTGCTGTTTACA
Source organism: Amphibalanus amphitrite (assembly GCF_019059575.1). Taxonomy (NCBI): domain Eukaryota; kingdom Metazoa; phylum Arthropoda; class Thecostraca; order Balanomorpha; family Balanidae; genus Amphibalanus; species Amphibalanus amphitrite. Next base: position 22,151 of record NW_024883940.1, read on the forward strand.
TGTGCAGAGAGAGGCTTGCAATATCCCCGGAATTATCCGATTTTCCGCCTGAGTGAGGGCATATGATTTACGATAGTTTACAGACATTTCTTGAAAACGGGCAAAAGGCAATTGCCAAAGGTCCGGTTGCAATCATCCTGGTCGAAGATCTGGTTGAGGTCGAAAGCACCATCCGGCATCACCAGAAGCTGGATTTCGCATCCATCCTTGTTTTGCGCCCCGCCGGGCTGGAACTGCCCGAAGACCTGTCTGACACCCTGCATATCATCACCTGGGATCCTTTTGAGGATGACGCGACAGAAACCGCTGTGAACGCGATTTCCCAGGCGACTGCACCGGGCACCTGGATCTATTACTGCTACAACGCCGAATATCTTATGTACCCGTTCATGGAGACACGCAGCGTTGCAGAACTGCTGGCCTTCCACACAGAAGAACGCCGCCACGCAATGCTGACCTATGTGGTTGATCTTTATGCAAAAGATCTGAACCAACATCCATCTGGTGTTTCCCTGGAGGATGCCTGGTTTGACAGAACCGGTTACTACGCGCTGGCCCGTGAAGATGCGGCAAACGGCTATGCCCGTAAGGAACGTCAGCTGGATTTCTACGGTGGGCTGCGCTGGCGTTTTGAAGAACATGTGCCTTATCTCAAGCGCACAATTGACCGGATTTCCCTGTTCACCTCGGCACCTTATCTGGAAATGAAATCCGGGCATGTGTTTAATGATGAGGAATACAACACCTATTCCTGCGAATGGCATCACAACCTGACGGCCTCCATCGCGTCTTTCCGGGCCGCCAAAGCCCTGCGATCCAACCCCGGCAGCCGGGATGTGATCGGGAATTTCAGCTGGCACAATTCCGTGAAATTTGACTGGAACAGTCAGCAATTGCTGGATCTGGGTCTGATGGAACCGGGGCAGTGGTTCTGAACGTCGCGCATAGTGCCCTTCGTTCAGAAACCTCATTTATGACAGCTTGCGAAAAAGCTTAACCCATTGCCTGCGCCTGCAGAAATGGCTCTGGTGTGTCGACCTCCTGCAGTTTTGTGCCATTGATCCACCAGAACCGATTCCCGGTATTGCGCAGAAAACTGCGGTCGTGACTGACAAGAAGACAGGCGGCATCATGTGAGATCAACTCACTTTCCAGCGCCTCCTGTCCTTCAATATCCAGATGATTGGTTGGTTCATCCAACAGATAGAAGTTCGGATTTCTCAGGCGCAGCATCAGCATGGCCAGCCGGGCTTTTTGCCCCCCGGACAGGGCAGAAACAGCGGTATCCTGCATCCGCACAGACACGCCGGCCCCGGCAAGAACCCCACGTGCGCGCTGATCCCCAAGATCAAAGGCATGGGTCACAAGCGACATAGGCGTTTCGTCTGCTTTCAGCTGACCTCAGATGCTGATCTGAACAGGCGGGCACGATGGATGGTGCAAATTTCACGGGTGTATCCACACCTTCCAGCGCATCTTGAATCAAAGTAAGCAAGCGGGTCTTCCCCGTGCCATTCGCCCCCAAAAGCACCACCCTGTCCCCCGGACAGATCCACTTCTTTCCGGTGGTATACAGAGGGCGGCCATCCGGTGTTTCAACCTGAATATCATCAAGCGTGATCAGGGCTTTCGCATGGGTGCCACTGTTGCCAAGACGAATATCACCCGCCCCCCGGTCTTTATGGGCCGGGCGCGCGGCGGCCTCGATTTTATCGGCGCGATCGGCAAGCTGACGGGTTTTGGTCAACAACAGATCCGAACCGGAATTGATCCCGATATTCTTCAGCTTCGCCGCCTGTTTGCGCAATTGCTTTGCCTTATTCAGGTCATTGGCAAAGCGGCGTTCTTCAGCCGCATCGGCTTCCTCCAGCGCAAGGCGTGCGCCCGTGAAAGGCAGCGGAAAGATGCGCGACTGATCTGCCCTCAGAAACAGGGTACGGTTTGTAACCTCATCCAGAAAGGCCCGGTCATGCGAGGTGATCACGACAGGCAATTCCCGTGGCAATCCCTGCAACCAATCCCGCAACAGGCCCAGACGATACAGATCAAGGTGGTTGGTCGGTTCATCCAGCAGCAACACATCGGGTTCGGTGATCCAGGCACGGGCCAGCATCCCCATCCGCTGCCACCCGCCGCTCAGATCGCTAAGCGGCTTATGCTGGAATTCATAAGGCACCTGCAAATCATTCAGAACCACATCCACGCGCCAGCTTTCATAATCGGCCTGATCCTGCGGCAATCCCGACAACACCCAGTCATACATCGTGCTGTTCAGGGCCGTGTCGGGCAGGTTTTGCAGCACACAGGCAATCTGCGTGCCCCGGGCCCGAATGACTTGCCCGGATGTTGGCGCAAGATCATCGGTAAGACAGCGCAGCAGCGTGGATTTCCCACGCCCATTGGCCGCGACAAGGCCAATCCGGTCGCCTTTGGAAATTGTCAGATTCAGATCAGAAAAAAGCGGCTCACCCAGGGTGATGCCCAAAGCATTGATAGTCATGATAGTCATAGGAAACTCAGGTCAATAAGAGACGGCCGCAAAGCGGCTATGAGCAGACCAGTGAGACACATGTTTCATGACCTGCCCTGCAAACGCATTTACAGGGCAGGACGGGGACCATGCCAAAGTACGTAATTCCACCGCATTTCAGCCATCGTCCTCCCGTTGTGAATTGTTGAGCTGTTACAGGCAGTCTAGGCAGCCGGATTTCCCAATGCAAGCCCTTCCCCGCAAAGCGCTTGCCCTCAAGTCCCCTTGAGGTTTTATCAACACTCCCGACATACGAATCACGGGAGTATCGATCATGAGCATGACAACCGATCCACACAGCGAACACGTCGCCTGGGGCGAAATCCTGACGCGCGAGGCAGCGGTGCCCCTTGCGCTGGTGTCGCTTGGCATCTGGTTACATGCGGCAGACAGCCTGCTGCTGGCAACAATGATCCCACAGATCCTGGCAGATATCGGCGGCGATCGCTTTGTCGCCTGGACCATCGCGACCTATGAAATCGGATCTATCGTCGCCGGGGCCTGTGCAGCGATTGCCACCATGCGGGCGGGCATCCGCAACGTGATGACCTGCTGCGCGCTGGTCTTTGCCCTTGGCTGTGCCGCATCAATGGTGGCGACAAATATGCCTGTGCTTCTGGCCGGGCGTGTGTTGCAGGGGCTGGGCGGCGGCGGGCTGACGGCGATGACATTCATTTCCATCGCCATCCTGTTTTCCGCCCGCCATCAGGCCCGGGTCATGGCGGTGATATCTGCGCTCTGGGGGGCTTCTGCCTTCATGGGCCCGCTGATCGGCGCGTTCTTTGTGGAATATTTCACCTGGCGCTGGGGCTTTGGCTTTTTCCTGGTGCAGGCGCTGATCCTCGCGCTGTGGATCTGGTTCACCCCGGGCATCAGCCAGGGGCGCGATACGGACAACGCGCCTTCCCTGCCCCTGAAACGCCTGATCCTTCTGGTCGCGGGCACCACGATGATCGCCAGCGCCGGGATCGAGGTCACCTTCCCACAAACGCCCCTTCTGATCCTTGGCGCATTTGCCCTGCTGCTGCTGTTCCTGCGGCAGGATGCCCAATCCGGCGACAACCGCATGCTGCCACCCAATGCCTTTCACCTGCGGGACCGGGCCGGTGCCGCGCTTATGATGTGGTTTGCCATGGCCGCTGGCGTCATGGGGTTGATGAGCTATGGTCCGGTGCTGCTGGCCAGCCTGCACGGTGTCGAACCCATTGTGGTTGGCTATATCCTGGCCGGTGCATCCTTTGGCTGGACGGTTGCTGCGATTGTTGTGTCCGGATCCCCCGAACGGCTGGACCGTTTCTGGATCACGCTGGGCCTGGCGCTGGTCGCCTGTTCTGTTACCGGCATGTACTTTGCCGCGCCCACAGGCCCGGTCTGGCTGATCGCCGCGCTGACCTGGCTGGAAGGCATTGGCTTTGGCAGCGCCTATACATTTATCCAGCGCCGCCTGATTTCGATCACGCCTGAAAACGAGCAGGCCCGCGTCACCGGTGCCATGCCAACGGTCGCCCGTTTCGGCTATGCCGTGGGTGCCGCGATCTGCGGAATCATGGCGAATGCTGCCGGGTTCTCGTTGGAGGCTTCCCCCGAAACACTACAAACCGTCGCCCGCTATGTCTTCGCAGGCAGCCTGCCGTTTATTGTGCTGGGACTTTGGGCGATGAGGGGATTTGTGCGGACAGGTAAATCGGTTTAGCCCCCAATTGTTTGTTAGTGCGTGGGCTGACTGAACAGGCGATCACCCATGCCTTCCAAAGTTTCGGACAAGATGCCACTGGTTTCTCAGCCGAAGGCCAAATAGCCACCAGGCTTGGACACCAATGGAGAGGGGGTATCGGGTGTCACTTGCTCATAAAAAGTGGAACGAAAGTTTTGACTGGTTCATGGGATTTGCCCTAAAAGAATCTCAAATATCATTGCAGGCATTAAAATCGCGGAAATAGCACAATGAATTTTAGTCTTACCAAAGATGACAGCGATGACATTGGCTTTGCGTTGAGTTGCCTGGAGTCGGGCGCTATCCATTTTAGAGAATTCCATGAATGGCTATACTATGTAATTGAACATTGTGAAGATCCTCCAGCTTATATTTTTGACATGTTAGGCGTCAAAGTTCGGGTGGATTTCAAACCAGGCCAAATTATGGGATGGACTGCTGGTGGCAATCTTACCGACAGTGAAATGGATGCCTTGGATGGTATTTCTTTCCTACGAAAGATATGTAGTTACGAAGATACCATATCACGTCAAGATGCGATACAAATCCTCCAAGAGCGTCCTAAATTTGCGCGTCGAGTGAAGAACTTTTTCCCATTCATAGACCTAAATACAGTTGTTGGCCCAGACCCGGATAAAGGTTGGTAAATAAAGGTAATCACTTCGCCCGCAGGCGGATCACCACGTCAACCTTGGCAATTTCCATCCCAGCAGGTGCATCCGGCACACGGGCAAGTTCAAGTTCTTCCGCCGGGGCGTCTGTCAGCGTACCGCTGTCTTCCCAATAGAAATGCGGATGATCTGTCAGGTTGGTGTCAAAATAGGATTTGGACCCGTCCACAGTGATTTCACGCAACACGCCTGCATCACAAAACGCCTTCAGTGTGTTGTAAACCGTCGCCAGAGACACGGGATCAGCGGACATGCGGGACGCGTCATAAAGGGTTTCCGCAGTCACGTGACGATCCTGGCCGTCCCCCACCAAGAGAGTCGCCAGATTCACCCGCTGACGGGTCGGGCGCAGACCGGCCTGGGAAAGCCAGGCGGTGCTGAGATCAATGGCGCTTTGTCTTGCTTCAGGCGGGATTTGCGCAGTCATAACCGGTATCTTCTTTGCGAGTTATTCTCATATAGCGTGAAATCTGCGGGGAATTCAAACATATTCGCGACATATGTGCCGTAACGGCACTGCATGCGCACCACAGTGCTTGCCCTGTCAGGCCCCGCTCTGTTAAATGAGCCAACCAACAGTGAAGATAAAGGACCGCCATCAATGGCCCAATACCCAAGCAGCTTTGATAAAGAAGACCTTCTGAAATGTTCCCGCGGCGAGCTTTTCGGCCCCGGCAACGCACAGCTGCCTGCGCCGCCCATGCTGATGATGGACCGTATCACTGAGATTTCCGGCGATGGCGGTGCCCATGGCAAAGGTCATGTTCTGGCAGAATTCGACATCACCCCGGACCTGTGGTTCTTTGACTGCCACTTCCCCGGCAACCCGATCATGCCTGGTTGTCTTGGCCTTGATGGTCTGTGGCAGCTGACCGGCTTTAACCTTGGCTGGCGTGGCTGGCTGGGGCGCGGATACGCGCTGGGTGTTGGCGAAGTAAAGCTGACCGGCATGGTGCGCCCTGACCGTAAGAAGCTGACTTATAAGATTGATTTCACCAAAGCGATCCAGACCCGCCGCCTGACAATGGGCGTTGCTGACGGTATCGTTGAAGCCGACGGCGAAGTGATCTACCAGGTCAAAGACATGAAAGTTGCCCTGTCGGAAAGCTGATTTCGGCTGAAATCTCTCAAAAACTGTCCTATATCTGATGCAGCCCTGTGTTAAAACGGGGCTGACAGACCCTGAAGAAGGAGAGCGCAGATGCGCCGAGTAGTCATCACCGGGATGGGCGTTGTGTCCTCCATCGGGAACAATATTTCCGAAGTCACCGAAGCCCTGCGCACCGGAAAATCCGGTATTGTTAAAGCTGAAGAATACACTGAAAACGGTTTCCGCAGCCAGATCCATGGCATGCCACAGATCGACATCACCGAACATATCGACAAGCGCCAGCTGCGCTTTATGGGTCCGGGTGCGGCCTATAACTATATCGCGATGGAAGAAGCGATTAAGGATTCGGGCCTTGAGGAAAGCGACATTTCCAACGAGCGTACAGGTCTGGTGATGGGGTCCGGTGGTCCGTCCACCTCAAACTTCTTCCAGGCCCATAACATCGTGAAAGAAAAAGGCGCGCCAAAGCGGATGGGCCCTTTCATGGTGACGCGCTGCATGTCGTCCACGAACTCTGCCTGTCTGGCGACTCCGTTCAAGATCAAGGGCGTGAACTATTCCATCACATCCGCCTGCACCACCTCCCTGCACTGCATGGGCAACGGTGTTGAGCAGATCCAGATGGGCAAGCAAGACGTGATCTTTGCCGGCGGCGGTGAAGAACTCGACTGGACCCTGTCCTGCCTGTTTGATGCGATGGGCGCGATGTCCTCGAAATATAACGATACGCCGGAAAAGGCCTCCCGTGCCTTTGACGCAAACCGAGATGGTTTCGTGATTGCTGGCGGCGGCGGTGTTGTGGTTCTTGAGGAACTGAACCACGCGCTGGCCCGTGGCGCGAAGATCTACGCCGAAGTCACCGGCTACGGCGCGACATCTGACGGCCACGATATGGTTGCCCCATCTGGCGAAGGCGGAGAACGTTCCATGCGTCTGGCCATGTCCACCATTGGTGATCGCAAAGTCGGCTATATCAACGCCCACGGCACATCGACCCCTGCCGGTGACGTGACCGAAGTTGAAGCCGTGCGTCGTGTGTTTGGCGAAGGCAATGTGCCGCCGATTACCTCCACAAAATCTGTCACCGGTCACTGCCTTGGTGGTGCGGGCGTACAAGAAGCGATCTATTCCCTCATCATGATGGAAAACAAATTCATCGCGCCTTCCGCAAACATCGAAGAACTCGACCCGGCCATTCGCGCCGATGAAATCGCGACTGAATTCGTTGAGAACGCGGATATCGACACAGTTCTGTCCAACAGCTTTGGCTTTGGCGGCACCAATGGCACTGTCGCCATGAGTAAATATCACGGCTGATCAGACAGATCGACCTGACATTGACGCGCCCGGAAACTTTGAAAGTTTCCGGGTCGTTTTCTTTGAAAGAAAACGTCACGCAACGCCCCTTTTCTCGGCCATTGCCTGACGAATGATCTGCACTGCGGACGACAGAAACAGCCCCGCCATTATCCCGGCCACAATCAGATCCGGCCAGCCTGAGGAACTCCCCCAGACGCCCAGCGCCGCAATCATCACCGCAACATTTCCAATCGCGTCATTGCGGGAACACAACCAGACAGATCGCACATTCGCATCCCCGTCTTTATAGCGCGCAAGGATCAGAACACTGGCCAGATTTGCCACCAGTGCAAGAAAACCGATTATCCCCATAATGTCTGCTTCAGGCACCCCAACATAAAACACGCGATACAGGGTCGAACCGAACACCCAGCCCCCCATGGCAAGCAGGCTGATCCCCTTCAGCATCGCCGCATTCGCCCGCATCCGCAACGATGCCCCGATCACCGCCAGCGAAATCCCGTAAGTCAGCGAATCCCCCAGAAAATCCAGTGCATCTGCTTGCAAAGCCTGTGACTTCGCCAGATGCCCCGCCACGATTTCCACCACAAACATCACCGCATTGATCGCGATCACCAGCCAAAGCCGGCGTTTATAGTCATCCGATACCCCGTCAAACCGGGCCTCATGTCCGCAACAGCCTGCCATGCGAATCTCCTTTTCGATTTCATAGCAGATGATATAGTTCCTCCAGTGACTAGAGGTTCAAGAGGTTTTTCATGTATTCCATCGGCACATTGTCGGAACAAACAAAGGTGAAGGTGCCGACCATCCGCTATTATGAGGAAATCGGCCTGCTGGCCGAAGCCGGGCGTACCGCAGGCAATCAGCGCCGCTATGATGACACAGCCCTGGAACGGCTCAGCTTTATCAGGCACGCAAGGGATCTGGGTTTCCCAATTGATGCGATCCGTGCCCTGATCACTTTGCAGAACCACCCAGACCGTTCCTGCGCCGAAGCCAGTGAAATCGCGGGTCAGCAATTGTCCGGTGTGCGGGAAAAAATCGCGAAGCTGCAAAGCCTGGAACAGGAACTGTCCCGCATTTCAGAAGGCTGCAATGGCGCCGGACAGGCCGCAAACTGTTATGTATTGGCATCACTTGCTGATCATTCGAAGTGCGATCACGATCACTGATCTGAGACAGCTTGCCCCGCCTGGCAGCCCAACCTATCGCCATATTATCATTTCCAAAGGTGTTCACAGTGCTTCTGATCGGTGCCCTCTTTCTCAGCTTCCTCACTTATCTGACCCTGCGCGGTGGATTGCGGGCCAAAACGTGCCCTGCGTCTGGGCGGGAATGAACCACAATCGCTTTTGATGGGCGCGCTGGCCGTCGGGCTTGCCATGTGGGTTTTTGGCTGGATGTTTGGCATTGCGATCATGCTGGGTGTGGTGATCCATGAATACGGCCATGTCGCCGCTTTCCGGGTCTGCGGCCATCAGGATGCACGGTTCCGGCTGGTGCCGCTGTTTGGTGGCGTTGCGATCTCGGATCGTCTGCCCGACACACAGAAAGAGGACCTGTTTATCACCATCATGGGACCCGGCATCTGCCTTGCGCCGATGCTGCTGGCCCTGGGATTGGCAAGTGTTCTGATGAACATGGGGTTCTTTATGACCTCTTCATTCCTGCAGATGTTTGCCATGGTTCTTGGGCTTTTGAACTTCTTTAACCTCCTGCCCTTCTGGCCGCTTGATGGTGGCCGCATATTGCGCACAATCTTCTATGCCTTCAGCCCGGGGTTTGCCCAGTTCATGACCATCGGCATGTCCGTCATGTTCGCTGGCATCGGCCTGTTGACCCAATCCGTCTTCCTGACGATCTTTGCCCTTTTCGGCCTGCAAAGCGCCTTCACAGCCCCGGTTGTTTCCTCACATCAGCGCCCGCTGACCCGCTTTCAGGCCACATGGTGCTTCATTGCCTGGGCGACCTGTACGCTGGCCTTTTTGCTGGGTGCTTTCCCGATGATCGCCGCACTGATCCTGCCCCGTCTCATGTAACCACAGAAGGGGTTCACCTTCGCCCCGCACTGTGCCACCTTCCGCAGGAAGGGAGACGGCCATGACAATCACCACCTGTATCTTCGATGCCTATGGCACTTTGTTCGATGTCAGTGCTGCGGCACGCGAGGCTGCGGAAGAACCCGGGAACGAAGCCCTGGCCGCCTGTTGGCAGGCGCTGGCGGCGGACTGGCGATTGAAGCAACTGGAATACACCTGGCTACGGGCCGTTGCAGATGCCCATGATGACTTCTGGCAGGTCACGCGCGACGGGCTTGGCTGGGCGATGGAGAAACACGGGCTGGAAGGCGACAGATTGCGCACCCGCCTGATGCAGCTTTATGCCGAATTGTCGGCGTATCCCGAAGTTCCGGCGATGTTAAAGACTTTAAAGACTGCCGGATATAAACTTGCAATTCTTTCAAATGGCGAACCGAAGATGCTGCAAAGCGCGATGGAAAGCGCGGGGATTGTGGATCTATTGGATGACTGCCTGTCCGTCGAAAACGTCGGCGTCTATAAACCCCATGCGCGCGTCTATGATATGGTGGGTGACCGGTTCGGCTGTGCCAATGACGAGGTGCTGTTTGTGTCCTCCAACGGCTGGGACGCGGCCTGCGCCACGGGTTACGGATTTCACACAGCCTGGGTCAATCGCATGGGCCTGCCGGTGGATCGCATGCCCTGGCCCCCCCGGCACATCCTGAGCGACCTGACAACACTCCCGGAACTGGTGAAAACCCTGTGAATACAAATTACTACACAACATCCGACGGCATTCAGATCGGTTATTCTGACGAGGGCAAAGGCAAGCCCCTGCTGCTGTTATCGGGCCTGACGCGCAACGCAAAAGACTTCAATCACCTGGCCCCACATCTGACCGGCTACCGCGTGATCCGCCCGGATTATCGCGGGCGCGGGCGGTCAGATCACGCGCCCTATCAGACCTACACGGTTGAGGTGGAAGCCCGCGATCAGCTTGAACTTCTGGATCACCTGGCACTGGATCAGGTCAGCATCATCGGCACCTCTCGCGGCGGGCTGATCGCCATGCTTCTGGCGGCTGTTGTAAAACAAAGACTTAGCGGCGTTTGTCTGAACGACATCGGCCCGGAAATCGCGGCCAGTGGGCGCAAATATATCATGACCTATCTGGGTCGCCGCCCGCCACAGAAAACCTATGACGATGCCGCCGCCATGCGGGCGCAGTATTTCACCGACTTTCCGAATGTGCCGATGGCCCGCTGGCTGGAAGAGGTCCAGAACCAGTTCACCCTGTCTGATCGCGGCCTTGAAATCATGTATGACCGCAAGCTGCGCGACGCAGTGGGCGAAGGGTTGAAGGCAGCGGATCAACCGGATCTCTGGCCGTTGTTTGACGCGCTGGATGGTCTGCCGCTGGCGCTGTTGCGCGGGGCGAATTCGAACCTTTTGACAGAGGAATGCGCACAAGAAATGCAGCGCCGCCGCCCGGATATGCTGTTTGCCAATGTGCCTGATCGTGGCCATGTGCCGTTCCTGGATGAGATCGAAAGCCTTGATACAATTCACAAATTTCTAAGGATGATCTGATGATCACTTACGCCGATATCAAAGCCGCACAACACCGCCTGAGCGGGCAATCCCGCCACACACCCCTGCTGTCCTCTCCCTTTCTGGACGAAATCGCCGGGCGCAAAATATTTGTGAAACCGGAATGCCTGCAACACACGGGATCGTTCAAATTTCGCGGCGCCTGGTCGGCGGTGTCTGCCCTGCCCGAGGGTCAGCGCAAGAACGGCGTCATCGCGTTTTCATCTGGCAATCACGCCCAGGGTGTGGCCCTGGCCGCTGCGCGCCACGGCATCCCGTCCGTGATCATCATGCCCCAAAACGCCCCGGCCCTGAAAATCGCCAACACCCGCGCGCTGGGGGCTGAAGTTGTGCTGTACGACCGCGCAACAGAAGCCCGCGAAGAAATCGGTGATCGCCTGTCAGCGGAACGTGGCCTGACACTGATCAAACCCTATGACGAACCTATGGTCATCGCGGGCCAAGGCACGGCAGGCCTTGAAATTGCAGCGGATTTACCCGGTGGCAATGCCGAAGTTCTGGTGCCGTGTGGTGGCGGCGGGCTGACCTCGGGCATCTCAATTTCCCTTGCGCAGGACGCCCCTGACATGCTGGTCCGCCCATGCGAGCCCGAAGGATTTGACGACACCGCACGCTCGCTCGCGTCCGGGCGGATTGAACAGAATGCAGCGCCGGAAGGGTCAATCTGTGACGCAATCGTCACCCCGGCCCCCGGTGATATCACCTTCCCGCTTATGAAAGAAAACTGCGGTTCCGGCATTGTCGTCACGGATGAAGAATGCCTGCGCGCCATGGCCCTGGCTTTTCTGCGCCTGAAGATCGTGATTGAACCCGGCGGCGCGACCTCCCTTGCGGCGGCCCTGTTTCACGGCGATAAATTAACCAAAGATACAGCGGTCTGCGTGGCCTCGGGCGGCAATGTCGACCCGGCCATGTTTGCCCGCGCCTTACAAACACTGGAGAGCTGATATGCCCCGATTTACGATTGCATCTTTTAACGTCAAAAACCTGATTGGCGCCGATCAGGAATATTACCGTTTTGAAAAATACACCCCGGAAGAACACGCCTGGAAGGAAGACTGGCTGGCGGATCAGGTTCTGTCGCTGGACGCGGATGTTGTTGGCTTTCAGGAGATTTTTGAGGAAGACGCCCTGCGCGCGGTGATTGCTGAGGCCGATAAACGCGGCGAAGCCTCCAACGAAAGCGCGATCCCGGATCGGTCCAAACGCTATGCGAAAAAGGCGATCTTCCGCAAACTGGCCTACGCGCCCTATGGCAAAGACGCGGCCCTCGCCTTTGCACCGAACGTCAATGACGGCGAACCCGGTGAACGCCGCCCTGGCGTGGCCGTTCTGTCGCGCATGGGGTTTGTTGGCGACCCGGAAGTGATCCAACAACTGCCGGAACCGCTGGATATCGAATTTGGTGGCCTGACTGATGGCGATGGCGGATCTTTCCGCATTTCACGCCTGTCGCGACCTGTGCTGAAAGTCCGTATCCCCGTTGGTGATCAGGTGGTGACGGTCTTCAACTGTCACCTGAAATCGAAACTTGGCGAATTCAAACGTCCGGAAGGTGCCGATTTCGCACCCGAAGCGGATCTTCTGGCCTATGACCCGGCCGGTCGTGCCCTTGGTGCCCTGCGTGCCGGTCTGCGTCGCATGGCCGAAGCCTGGGTTCTGCGCAATGAGATCGTGAAAGAACTGACCGCTGGCAATCCGGTGATGGTGCTTGGCGATTTCAACGACAGCGAACATGCGGTCAGCAGCGAGATTATCTCTGGCGAGGCCCCATTTAAGAATTATTCATGGATGCGCCGTCATGATGCGGATCGCGCCAATGAACGCTATTCCCGCGATCAGAACGACCAGATCCAGAAGGCGATTACATCCATGCGCCTGCATTCTGCGGAAAAGCTGTTTGTGCGGAAATCGCTGCGGGACATGGTTTATACCTCTGCCTTTGGCGGGGTGTTTGAAAGCATCGACCAGATCCTGATGAGCCACCATTTCATGCCGGAAAACCCGGATGCGATTGGTGAGATGGAATATTTCTCGGTTCTCAATGACCATCTGACCGACGGATCCCACGCGGGAAGCGCCTTTACAAAACTGGCCTCTGACCACGTGCGATCATGGCGCATGCGGATCGGCGAGGACTGATGCCTTTTGCGAACTAAACGGCATCCGCCTGCATTACCTGGATGAAGGTCCGCGTGATGGCGCGCCTCTGGTGTTGTTGCATGCGCTTGGGACTAACCTGCATCTGGGACGCGGTCCTGCCGCATATGCCGGACGGTTGAGCGTGGTGCGTGTCGATCTGCGTGGCCATGGGCAAAGTGATGCGCCGCCTGCCCCCTATTCCATGGGCGCGATGGTGCGTGACGTGAAAGCCTGCTGGATCATCTGGAACTGCGCGATGTTATGCTGTGCGGCTGTCCCTTGGCGGGATGATTGCCAGGGCTGGCGGTGAACGGCTGGATCAGGTGCGCGCGCTGGTGCTCGCGGCACTGCGGCAAAGATCGGCATGCTGAAGCTTTGGACGACCGGGCAAAGGCCGTGCGCAAACACGGTTAGATGTGCTGGCCGATG